>NC_071125.1:10905000-11030000 GCF_024256425.1 Clarias gariepinus
ACGTAATGTATGAAAACGATTTCTTTTATTTATATAGACTTGTTGAAATCGTATAAATAAGCCCAAATACAACTGATATAAATTTTTAAATGCCGACGCTGCCTATAAATGTCTGGTAATGTTTGTTTTTTATACTAATTGACTGATGTAAATTTATATAAATTTGCAAGCATACAAAAGGGTGAAACTGCATTTGAATGTTTATATGTGCACACTTCACAAAGCAGTCTATTTAAAAGTGTAATAGATCTCCACAGCTCGAATAACAGCGAGTGAGGCCTCACGTGCGCATTACTTTTCTCTGCATGTGTCATGGCTCTGTTGTCATAGCTACTAAGTTTGTTTGTTGTCTGTAGAACTGTGGAAAAAAAGTTTCATGGGATCCTCATCATCCAGGAATCACCTGCGGACATAACGGACACAGGACTCACAGGCCTGGGGATATTCGCTTATGCAACAAGGTGAACTGATGTCTGTTCAGGTGGCTCTGAAATTCGATCCTCCAGATATGCTTCAGAGGTAACAAAAGATGTCAAGCAAATATTTCAGTTGCAATAAAATAGAGAAGACCTTTTTATGGAGAACAAAAACAAAATGCTATCTCACCCAGGATTAGCAGCTGAATTTGTAGCCCATCATGAAAGGAAATAGTTATGGCTAATGAAAGTGTGTGTGTGTGTGTGTGTGTGTGTGTGTGTGTGTGTGTGTGTGTGTGTTTACCCCTTCCTTAATTCATTTCAATTCAAACTTTTATTGTCATTATTTTGTTATATGATGATTATGCTATTTATTCTATTTTTTGACTTTCCTCACGAAATACATACATATTATGAGGGGTGTTCAAGTCATAATGGGACTTTTGACTGTGCAAAATAGAGTTTTGTATTTTTGTCAGTTTTGTATATGTATTTTCTTATTTGTATTATCTTATTTTCAAAGATCAGAAATCCCATTTGCTGAATGTTTACAGGAACACATGCAGTGGGCTCTGAGCCACCTTGGCTGAGATCATTATTAGCAGACATTTTCCATATGTTTGCACAGTTCAAATGTTTTACTGCAGATAAGAGTCTCAACACTGCACTGTGTTTGAAGTCTTTTATAAATTTTGAGCGATAAATTTTATCCCGAGAAATTTCCCAAGAAAACATTTATATACTTATATTTAACTTTTTACCAATATCCACACACAAAGAGCAAGCAAACATATCTTCATAGGTACCATATTATTCTTAGATAAACAGATGAACGGAGATGCAAACCATCTTATAATTTACTATTATTTCCAATAGTTTTTTTATATACACGTCTTTGTTTGATATGGTCTAAAATAAGCTTCTTCTCGTATAAATGTTTTTAGTCTTAATTTTGTCCTAAGGGTATGTTACCATCCTACAGTAGGTACATTACTATCCTTGGCTACGTTGCTCCTCGTATGATGTAGAATAGAGCCAATGATCTGAAGCTTGCTTAGCTTGACATTCTGTTCAGAGACAACTGTATTTGTGAAAGTGAGTCCTTGAAGATTCTGTGGCATAAACTATAGCTTTTAGTCCAATAAGAAGTGTGTGCTAAGGGACAAGTGATATGTTACACTTTATGAGCAGAAAAAAACAATCTTTGTCTTTGATGTCTTTAGCACTATGCTCTTTTGGGGAATGAAGTGGCATTCTGAAGTAGCAAATAGCTGTAATGGTCACGTGACATGTGACAGAGTGGTATTTGGTTGTCTCATAGTCTGTTATTGCCAGATGGTAGATTGCTTTCATTATTGCACAGAATGTGATCAGAAACAATGACCAAAACGTGTTACAACAAACATTTTCCTCCACACCCCCATGCAAAATGTTGATTCAGTAGCTTAACATGCTTTACAATCACACCCAATGGAGAGCTGTTTAGTGTGAAATAGTGTAGAGTTTCACCCTAACTTGCATGGTAAGGGATAATCTTTCACATTTAGCCTGGGGTTTGTTTTGCTGTTTCAGCAGGAACTTGAGGAAGTTGTGTGAATTACAATAGAGTAACAAGATGAAAAAAGACCAAATAGTCTTCTATTTGACGGAAATGAATAGACGGGAAATAATTTGTTACCTTAGATAATAAATGAATGCCTCTTTCATTGTCCCTCATCTAGATATGATGTCAAGATAATGCTACTATAAACACAGCGGAGCACAGAAAGGTGAGAAAAAGGAGCTTACTCAACACTGCCAGTATGTTGGTGAAATAAACCCTTACGCATTTTATTACCAGAACCTCATGACCAGGTCTCCACTATATTTGTTGGGAATCAACATACATAAAACATAATGTATTAATTTTAACAGACATGCTTCTTTACCCTCCATCTCTTTTTTAGATACAATCTGCATCTTCAACAGCTTGTTATAGAAGCTAGTATATATATATTTTTTTAACTTTTTACTCATTCTCATCTATATTCAATGTTTAAGTAAAGGTTTAACATTTAATTAAAAAAAGGAAATAGATGTTTGCAGCGACATCAATAAACATCCACCTACTTGAACATTTTTCCATTTTGTAGCATTACCTGGATCTGAAATATATTTAACTGAGAATATATTATAAATTCACACAAAATATTTTTTTATGAAAATCTTTTGCAAATAAAAAAACAACATAAGAATTGTGAGTGCATAAGTTGCAGAGCTTTGTCCCACACTTGCTTTTAATAGCTCTTTGGCCTTCATGATCCTTTTTGTTTATGCATGTTCACTAACAATCTCTGTTTTTAGTGTTCTTTTTCCAGGAACATGTCTATTTATGCTGAGATAATGTGACACTTTAATTGCACACAGGTTGACTCCATTCTACTAATTATTCGACTTCTGATGCCAAATGACCCAGATACTTATTTAGGAGTTTCACAGCAATGTGAACGATACTTTTACAATCACAATGTGATTTTTTTTTATATATAATTTCGGAAAATATATGGATTTTTTTTCCCTCTATGTCAGTATTATGGGCTAGCATGGCTTCATGATGTATATCCTTTTTTACATCCTTATCAATTTCAGAAAAAATGCTGTAAAATTATTGTTTTCAAGCTGATCACAGTTAAGAAACTAGACAGGAATTAAACTGGGATCCATGTAATTTACTAAATGGTTCCCAATTCTCAAAAAGTAACAATTTTAGCTAACACTCTTCCAAATGGACTCTTGTTGGTCTTGTAGGTCGGACATCTGTTGATCACTACAGTTGAGTACTAAACTTTTTTTTTTTGGTTGTTTGTTTATTTGTTTGTTTTTGCTAAAAGCAAGTGATTTTGATCAACACAATCGAGTCAGTGGGATTAAACAATGAAATGACAAAAATATTATTTTGGAAAAATTTTTTACAATTTAATTAAACCAAAGATAAATCAAAAGTTATTAGCAGTAGTCATAAATTTTTTTTTAGATATTTTTTATTCTCCGTAATTTAGTCGTATCGAATTCCTCCCCGTCTCTAGGGGGCTCCCACATTAAACTACTACCACCACTCAGTCAGGAGGCCCGAAGACTATCACGTGTTTTCGTCCATGTTGCAGCCGACAGCATCTTTTTGAACTGCTCGTTCACGCGGCCTAACACACTCGGAGGACAGTCTGCTCCTTCCGCTTGTGTGAGCTCACAGACGCCCCTGATTGGCTGTGGAGCCGTGATTAATGTGGGAGCTAAGTATCTCTCATCCCTCACCGCTGGGCCTCCGGCTGCGAGAGGTTACAGCATTACCTGGGAATCAAACTCCTGATCCCCCGGTGATAAGGCGAGCACCTTTTAGTTTTATTTGTTCTGTTCATAAGCCCATTGACTCTTTTATTTGTGTTTATTTACATTTCGACTATATACAAAAATGTTAATGAAAAGTTAATTTTACATGAAAGCTGTCATTGGGGAAATATTCTTGTGTTTGGTAAACTCCACTATTCAGAGACTGTGACTAGCATCGAAATTCCTAGTGGAAATTATTCTCTGAATATTTAAACAAGATTTTAATGAAGAAAAAATTATGACTGAAAAAAGTATTATTTCTGAATATTTTATGAATAATGCAAAAGGGTGTGCACATTTGTCAATATTAACTAAATAAAAAATCTGATACAGAAACGTGTTTAATATTATAAACAAAATACACTACATGTACAGACTCACAATAAGTAAAAATGTGAAGACTTTTTTTTTCTAATGGAATTGTCTCCTAACTGTATGCTGTGCCTCATATTCCTGTTCTTGGCCGACAGGAATGGGTGTGGTTCTCTGCTGTTGTTGCACATTCATATCAATGTTGAATGTTTTGTGGATGCTGAGATGCTTTTCTGCATACCATGGTTGTGAAGAGTGATTAATGAAGTAACTTTTATGTTCTTGGGAGCTCAAACCATTATGTTTGGCGGCTGGAAGTTCAAAATAACAGTTGATGTCTTTAAGTTCATATGGAGACCAGTTTGTTATTGGAGGCTCAGGTAGAAGAAAGAAATTCCAGTCCTGAACTATTGAGGGACTGCAGTCAAAAGGCCTCAGAGAACAGCTTTCTGCATCAGCCGATGCTAGGACCGTCTTTGTGAGAAAGTGGAACCTTCCCCAGTCACCACAGGCATCCCAAGCAGACATTACATACTTGAATAAATTAGAAAGTGTGCACCAGTGCACCACAGTCCACTGCACATAGGACCCAACGGACAAAAAGCCAAGGACTGCTGACCTGGCCTTCATAATCTCCAGACCCCTATTTAACCGAGTATCAATGTCTGGACAAGCAGGTTCGATCAGTGGAGGCCCCACCCCTTGACCCACAGCACCCAAATTCATTGCCAACATCTTGGTACCAGACACTACAGCACACCCCCAGAGGTCTTGTGGAGCCATGCTGAGAGGCGCCAGACCTGCCCAGGCGGAAATGATGGGACCCCGCACAATTCTAGGCATAACTTTTTGCATTGTAATGTTATGGGTGACTGGTGTATAAAGCAGCATGAGTAGAGTTCAACGTTGCATGTGATGATTGAGTGATTCATTACTTATGCCATTGCAGGCAAATATGGTTCCTGCTGAGATGAGATCAGCACATGAACTGTGGTGGGGGAAATAAAGAGCTATATTGTAAGGGTTCTTTAGCTCATCTTTGTCAATTACAATCAATTACAACTATTGTCATTTTAGGGACCCCTAACTTCAGATAACATATTCTTTTCTGATGGAACTCTAAATCACACATATACTACTGTGCACTAAAATAGTGTAGTTGAACTTACAAGGTATAACCTCTCAAAGATTTTGCAGTCCTTGCTGAATTTGAATTACAGTCCTGACGAGTGAGGCATAACAAAAATAAAAATTCAGGCAAAGCATGGTAACATGCTGGATCCTCCACAACACCCCACACACACACATTCAAGATCAAGCAGGTCAGTGACCTTTGTAAAGAGGTCTCACAGTCTGAAACAATGGATAGATTTGCTGCTGTATGTATCCCTTTTCTCTGCTGAGGTCAGTGCTCTACCTCATAGTTTTCTATTATGGTAGTGAGGCAGGATCACCACTGACATTTATCGTCCAAAGTAGTGGCCTGCGAGAGGTCAGCCGGGAATGAAATAGAGCAGAAGTACTGTGACGCCCTTCAGTAGATGAACAAAAAGCCTCTTCAATATCCCTGCAAATTTCTCATGATCCCGCAAAGCCCTCTCCTTGGATAAATGTGTTGGATTTAAGGACAACGAAACATAACGTTGATGTATTTTATTATCCACCAAATTCTAGTTGGTCACACATTTTCTACATATGATATATATATATATTTTATGTCCAGTTAGCGAGGCTCGCATCAAAGAACCAGAAGTTGCTTATTAAGTTTTGTGTTTATACTTTAGTAAATATAGTGCAAATAGTTTCATTAAAGCATTAAAAAAGGTGTCTCTTTTTGGTGCTGCCACCTTAATCTGCTGGCATCAAAGTGGCACACATGCATACATAATTGACTAATTCTCTTAAAAGGGCTAGCATAGATTAATTAAGCCTGAATACTAATTATGTTTTCCTGTCTTTAGCAAGTGACACTGTTGTTGTTCAACAAAGAGCTGTTAGCTTCATAGCAATTACTTGGCTTATTTGAAAAGATGGACGTCCTAAAAATGTATTGAAACAGACCAGCTGTAATTGGTTTCACAAAAAAGTCACCTCTTTAATTACTGTGTGTTGTCCTACAAATTTGAAAATCATGCACACATTCTATTCAATTTTGGTCTATTATGTATACACCCGCAATATCATTTTGGCTAGTAAAAAAAAAAAGGCCAAAATAATCTTGTTTATTATTTCTACTTTGTATTATACTTCTTGTACCATAAACTTGTCTCACTTCTAAGAAAAATCTTACAGCAGCAGCACCACCAATGGCAGATACTTTGTGTGTGTGTGTGTGTGTGTGTGTGTGTGTGTGTGTGTGTGTGTGTGTGTGTGTGTGTGAAAGAGAGAGAGAAAGAGAGTGAGTAAGTGTGTACTTTTGTTGAATACAATAAAAAAAACAAGCTTACAACATTCATGTTTCATGTTCAGGTGATTTCAGGAGAACATGCAGTATTGTATGTGTTATAGATCAATGTGAGAGAAACAGAGAGAGAAGAAGGTTTAAACACAAAGCTTGAGAGTGCAGGGTTTGTTTACTGCAGCTGGGCTGAGGCAAATAGTCAGACGTAAATGAGAGTCGACGGTTTCATGAAGCACAGTTGGTTGATGGCAGATTCAATGCGACTCGTCTGAACTGGGCGCTGATCCGTACAGTATGCAAAATTCACTGCGAAGCTGGTCTATGCCCACCAGCCCTGTGCCCTGTCTATGTGTACCTATCTCAGCACCACCACCTCTTTGACTACAACCTGAACTGAACAAGCTGCTGTTGTGCCCAATTCCTTTTGACAACAATCACATTCTTTTAAAAACTTTATACATTTCACTTGTCACCACTTAGTTACAGAATGTTTTCCCCCTTCCTATGTCTTTCCTATTCTAAACTAAACTAGCAGTTTCATGTCTAGGGCTCTTGGGGAAAAGGGCAGGCTTTTCACTTTTAAACCACAATCTAAATGCCTCCGGATGTCATCTCAATCTAGCCGTTTTTTTCCCCTGCTCCATGTTGTTGGAGACCTGTATCGTAGAGTTGTGCTTTTGTAATGTAGTATCTGCTTGGCAGAAGACACTAGACCAATAGAGGAATTTAAATATATTTATCTGGAGTGGAATGTTGTGTCAGAAGTATCTTGGTTGTTGTGTTTACCAAGGCTTATGATATTTAGAATATTGTTAACAGTTAAGCAGTGATTCGGAACCCCAGTTTGGCAGTGTGCCCGGCCACTTGAATAATGATCATTACAGGGTTTGATCATAGTGTAGTGTATTTGTTCAGATATCACACAGATGTATGCTTTGTCCTTGAATGATTTTTGTTTTGACAACTACCATACCTTAAGGGGAAAAAGACAGCGCTTGTTTAGGGAATCAAATTAAAAAGATTATGTGCAGGTCTGTGAATTTCCCAGCTAGAACAGACAAAAAGACTTTTTACTGACTACAGTATATTATGGTCATATATTATAAGCAGTGATTATTACTAACTATGGTTTTGTAGTGAAAATAACTCGACATGAGCAATAATAGGTGGACTTATTATTAATAGGTGGACTTAAGTTGGTTTAATTGCTACAATAATAATAATAATAATAATAATAAGAAGAAGAAGAAGAAGAAGAAGAGATGCACTTACTGCACTGAAATTTGTGTTTGGTATTGTATATATTGTATAATGTTCCCGTCTGGTGATAATGAAACATTTTGTACAATAATTACACTTGATATTTGTTATATTTTGCCACCCTCTTCAATGTGCCTGAGTCTGGAGGGCAAAAACACTGATTTAAGAACTAAAGGCTATCCGCCCACGTTGAGCTAATTTAAACTTAATTACATCAGTATAACAAAGACCAGCCCCATCAATGTCTGTGCTTGTCTGTGTGTGCACAAAAGAAAAAGTTAAGGAAATATAGAGCAAACACACTGTGCATTTTCAGGACCTGCTAAAAGAACTGAAAGTGACAACCACAATCACTTTTATGTTCCGAGTGAAAATGCACAGCTATTATTTAGGTAAAATCTCGATAAAGGATAGGATGGTAAATAGAACCACAATAAAAAATTTATATATTGTATATATACAATTATAAACATGTCCTTTGTGTTGTTCATTACAGAATACAACAGCAGCATTTATTATTCCTTCGTATAACAACAACAACTAATATTAATAATAATAATAATAATAATAATAATAATAATAATAATAATAGCAATAATAATATATTTTTTTCCCTAAGCATAATTGGCACAATTGAGTTTTTTTTTTTTTTTTGGTCAGCATTGCAGTCTTTCTGTTGGAGAAATTGATTTGAAAGCAGTGGTGAGAAAATGAAAAAAAGAAAATGGTTTTTAAATAAGTTACAATTAGATGAGCATTAATCTCAGTGGTGCAAATGAATGTCTGGCTTTAGGGCTTGTTGGATGTAAAAACAGATTCGCTAAACTCTTCTCTCCAGATTGGAATGTGTCCTCTCGCTGCTTTAATTGCACTGTCATCTAGAATGAAAAACATCTTCCTCTTACACAGCCTGATTCTTCATTTTTGAAACCATGTTTTATATTGTGTACATGCAAGCAGCCTGCTCCTGTGCCAACTGTTTTATCACACTGATCTATGCAGTCGAGTTGCTGTTACACATAAAAGGCTTTAACTACTGCAACGATACCGTACTGGTACTGTATGTTATTAAACAAATAGTTATTAATTTGATTTAATAAGTAATTATTCCTAATTTCTCTCCTCTTTTGCACTGTGTGTGTGTGTGTGTGTGTGTGTGTGCGCGCGCATGTGTGTGGTTGGGTGGATATATGCTAACTTTTCATGCTAGTTGCAATGTGTTTGTGTTTATTGCTGTATTCCTATTCACAGAACATATCAGCATTTTCACACAGTATATAAAGGACCAGTATTTTGAAGGCAAAATGTGGCTTTTGGTTTGGGAGGGGGACATGGTTGTAGAAGGAGGAAGTATTTTAATGTGACCTTCATTAGGCATTCGTGTCAACTTTTCTTATCTATTTATGATTAAATTTTTTCCACCCCTGTTGTTCAATTAGTGCTTGACCCCTTTAGCAGCGATGTAAATTAAATGTCATTTCGGTGTCGTTCCATATTTAAAATACTGTGTTAGTTGCGGATCATAAATGATGATCTTCATTCTGCAACTAATTTATTCATTTAACAATTTCCCTCCAGAAGTTGCAGCAGAAGGCTCTGAAGCAAGCTAAGCAGAAGAAATCTAAGTCGGCTGAATTTCTGATGGGTGAGCTGCGTATGATGAGTTATTGCTCATAATTTGTGTAAGGATTAATTAACTAATTAAAGACAAATGGCTCTGGGCTAAATTTTGCTCTTGCTTGTCAGGGCACAATTTGTAATTATTTTAATCATTTCTTCTTCTTCTTTTTCTCGTTCATCCCCATCTTCATTTTCTTCTTCAACCCCTACCCCACCACCCCCACCCCCCCATTTTCCCTGCCTGATTTTGGGGTCAATTTTAACCTAATTGTTCTTCAGTTACAGTCTCCAGGCTGCACATGAATGTTTCAGCTGGGAAAGAATCCTCACTATATTGAATGCACTTTGGGGTAGAAATGCACTGCCTTGACCTCCTCTTTCTTTCTTCTACCCTCCCCAGCCAAACAGCAGGAGAAGGAGGAAGATGAGAGGGGGATGATGAAGGGCATTGTAAATCCTGTATTCTTGAGTGGAGAGGAGGAGGACGAGCAGAGCAGTAGCAGACAGAAGGATGGGGGGAGAGAAATAGGAGGTGACGGGCAGGATAGCACTCTTGCCGCTCACCAACAGCAAACAAAGCTGGAAGCCCTTGCCAGCACAAGAGGTGAAGCTTCACTCTTCATTACACTCAAAGGCAGTGACAGAGACTCGCCCTGTCTCTCATCCTAACATCCACATTCCTTTGCTAGCCTGCCTCAACAAGTAGTTTTATCCATATCTGAAAGCATATATAAGTTGGGATTTACTTGTCTGTTGCCTGCATGTGTGTACATACTAGGTGCAACCAAATTTAATGTTTTCTTTAGATTGAACAACTAAAAATAATAAACAAAGACAGATACAAAAAAGTTAAGTATTAATTCTTAATGAATTTTTATTTATTTTTTTAAACCACTGTAGATCATATACTAACCCATTGCTTCATATAGCTCAAATAGACTAGCTCTCGCTCTCTCTCTCTCTCGCTCTCTCTCTCTCTCTCTCTCTCTCTATATATATATATATATATATATACACATATATTTATACTCAGCAAAAAAAGAAACGTCCCTTTTTCAGGACAGTGTATTTCAACAATAATGTTGTAAAAATCCAAAGAACTTTACAGATCTTCATTGTAAAGGGTTTAAACAATGTTTTCCATGCATGTTCATTTAACCATAATCAATTAATTAACATGCACCTGTGGAATGGTCGTTAAGACCTTAACAGCTTACAGAAAGTAGGCATTTAAGGTCACAGTTCTAAATACGCAGGACACTAAAGAGACTCGTCTACTGACTGTGAAAAACACCCAAAGAAAGATACCCAGGGTCCCTGCTTATCTGCGTGAACGTGCATTAGGCATGCTGCAGGGAGGCATGAGGACTGCTGATGTGGCTAGGGCGATAAATTGCCATGTCCGCACTGTGAGACGCCTAAGACAGCGCTACAGGGAGACAGGAAGGACAGCTGATCATCCTCGCAGTGGAAGACCACGTGTAACAACACCTGCACAGGATCGGTACATCCGAATATCACACCTGCGTGACAGGTACAGGATGGCCACAACAACTGCCCGAGTCACACCAGGAACACACAATCCCTCCATCAGTGCTCAGACTGTCCGCAATAGGCAGTCCATGAGGAGGAGATGCACTGCAGTACTTCAAGCAGCTGGTGGCCACACCGGATACTGACTGGTACTTTTGATTTTGAGCCTCCCTTCATTCGGGGACACATTGTGAAACATTTTTAGTTTATGTCTTATGGTGTTGACTCTTTTAGTGTTCATACAAATATTTACACATTAAGTTTACTGAAAGTAAAAATAGTTGAAAGTCAGAGGACGTTTCTTTTTATATATGTCTACCGGACATATCTGGTCATTGACCAATGCTGTTTGGCCCACATGAATATATGCCACTTAAGTTCTAGTTCTAGTGCATAAGTCATGAGCAATTATTCATTTCTATGTATTAAATGATGTAGCTCTTAAATTTAACAAGTAAAAAATAAATTATTTTCTGTGACATTCTACAAAGTTCCTAAAGCTACAATTAAAAAATTGGTTGTCAATGTAACAACCTCAGCAGCAACCAACATTTCTCTTATCTGTTTCAACCACTCAGCATTCAGCCTTACCAGTTCACTAATCACTGGCCTGATCATCTGACAACATCGCCACCTGTTTTGGTTCATGCCTTAAATTGAATGATTCTATGCTTAATTGGTTCGTAGGCTTGTAGGCTCGTAGGCTGTTTAGTGCTAAAAAAAAATTGTATCTGAATTTAATTTGGATGTGGGAATGGTATGTACCAGGAAGATGTTACTTGTGTTGTTGTTTCTGTTGTTGTTGTTGTTATAGTTATAGTTATCTCTCTAACCCTGCCACTGTTTCAAAGAAACCCAGGGCTGTATAAAGATTTATGTTTCTTTTGTTCACAAATTATAGCAACAAATAGCAGTTTAGTGAACATAACTTCACTCAACTGCTGAACCAGACCCCTGTGGAACTTTCTGGAAAGTCTTCCCATGTGACCCACTAAGCAAGTTGTTTAAAACAAATAATGTTTTTCAAAAATAAACTATTATATACTACACAGTGGATAACAATAGTTATCTAATATTTAAATACTCACTGTGTACCTTAACAAACAAAAAACATTCCTCTGAAACTGGTCAGGTACAGGCACTGGATTTAAAAAAAGAGCCAAAAAAGTGCTTCAGGAAGCCTGGAGAACTATTCCATAACACTACATTAAAATGAGACTCAAGACTTGAAAATGTTTGATCCACAAATGTTTGACCCGCAGTGGCCACCAGCTTTATTATCATTTTTTTATAGCCATCACAGGGAATCTTTTCAAACAGCAATGTACCAAACCCAAAAACTAACTTAGGTTAAATATTATAACCTAACTATGGTTGACCAGTGTAGAGTAAATAACAGCTTATTTTGTCAAAAATAAGAAAAAAAAAACGTTTGTTTTAAACATAGTTAACTTGCTTAGTGTGTCACATGAGAAGACTTTTCACAGGGGTCTGGTTGAGAAGTTAAATATAGTTATGTCCAGCAAAACACTATTTGTTGCAATCTGTGAACAAAAAAAAAAATTCTTTATTTGGTAACCATTTATTTTTTTACAATATTTATCCTAGGGTTTCTAGGGCACAGTGGTAGTGTTAAAGAACTATAACAACAACAGCAACAATAACAAAAACAGCTCCTGGTACAAACCATTCCCACATCCAGATTAAATTCAGATACAAATATTTCGAGCACTAAACACAAAATAGTTTTGTGTTACAAGTCTAATGCAGGCATTTTATATATATATATATATATATATATATAAAATGTCTGCACTAGACTTGTATATATATATATATATATATATATATATATATATATATATATATATATATATATATATATATATATATATATATATATATATATATATAGAGAGAGAGAGAGAGATCGAGATAACAGATAACTGTGTGTGGTAGGAATAATAAGAGAACTATTGTTTCTGAACTGGGTAGATATTATATGTTCTCTCTGCTGAAATCTAGATTTTTTTTCAAAATAAAATAGTTTAAAAAAAATTATAAAAAAACACAGTGAACAGTATTGTTGTTGAATGTTGCCAGTATATTGTCTGTCAAATCCAGAGATGCACACATATGTACGAAGGATCTTATCGGCAGTGACAGTTTTCCTTTGGGAATTTAACCGGATACTATCTGGTCCTCTCAGTGTAGCCTCAACAAGAACCTTGAGCTTTGAAAATTGTATTTTACAGTTTTAAATGATTATTTTTTTGTTTGTTTTTAAAATATTTAATTGCAGAGGGGGTAAACAGTTTTACGTCTGATTTTAACTTCACTCAGCAGCTGGGAGAGGAGAGAATAGCACCAAGTCATATTACAGTAAACCATCTGTCTTATATTCAAGCACACGTGATTGTGTTAGCATGCTAGTAAATGATAGCTTTCATTTCAGATGGTGCTATTAGCTGGGTAAATTGCATTGGGGGCACTAATTATGATCATTTATATGAGGGAATAACTTACATAAAGGACAGTTTTTTTAATTTTAATGTTTAGGTTTGTTTGCTAGTTTGAGGTTACTTATTATTTTTGGTTTACTCAGCTTTACAAATTGTTACTAAGTTAATGCTAGTCTTGTTAAAGGAAAGCATAATGACAATTTATAGTAACAAATTTCATTACTATTTAAATGAATTTCAGGATATTACCTGCCTGTTATTCAGAGAACAGAACATTCAACGAGCAAGAAATCAAGAGACATCAAGAGACAACCAGACAAAATATATTTGTCTGATATATTCAATTTTTTAAAAGTAATGTTATGGTGGTTAAATATGGTGCAATTAATTTTATACAACCCCTCATGTTTTCATTTATAGCTACAGTATAGCTGAACACTACAATAATAATAATAATAATAATAATAATAATAATAATAATATTTTAAACTTGGCAAGAGGGCAGTTTATTACCCATCCATTGAGATTAGTATACATTAAAATATACAGGGACTGGTATAAAGTATTTGGCAATTGATTGGCAGGTTATTTAGTTTCAGCTGCTGTCTGTAACCAATAGATAATATGTGCACTTTTTTAAATTTGTTTTAAATAAAATGTATATTCCCTTATTTAATTTTGCTTTTAAAAAGGTTGTTACAAACATACCGTCATAAATGTGTAAAAAGTTGGTTAGTGTAATGTTTAATTGTAAATAACATTAATCTGAGTGAAACATTTGATCAGTTGATGCAGCTGTGTGAATGTCAGAAAAAATTTAAATGTGTATTTAAAATAAGGGTAAACTAAAAAATCTAATTTAGTACTCTGAAACCTGTCCATGCTACACACAATAAATAAATAAATAAACCCTAAGAATTCCAAGGGAAAACTTTTTTTAAAATATTCATACAGATAATTAGGACAGTTTTTACATTAATGTTTTTATCATTTGCATAATTCCTCCCTGTCATTTTAATGATACCGTAAAAAAAAAAAAAAACACACTAACCAACTAACCAAAGAGTAAATTGTTGCTGAACACAGTAACAAATGGGCAAAGTCTTGAATATCACAGTCTGCCCATATGAATTCAGGTAGTGTGGCAGAGTGTACCTGGTTAAAAGAATATCCCCTCTAGCTGCTGGATTCCCATAAACACAGCTTTGGTGCCTATAGGTCACTGATTGCTAATAAGAAGGCAATGGGATATGGAATTTGTTCTCCTTCTTACTTTGTTTAGCCTCTGCTCACTTTCTCTCTTCCCTTTCTAGCTTTGGCCATTGACCCTCAGAGTTAGGATATTGTCTTTGAAATTGTAGCCTCTATGCTCTTACACGTTTCTCATTAGTTCGTTTGAACACAGGTAACATATGGCAGGTTGTGTTTAAGAGATTGCCTGGGTTGACCTTTTCCCAGCATGCTAATTAGGCCCCAGAGCAGCGGTGAGCCCTGGTGGCATTCACTTCTGGGAAACAGAGGCAAAGAGAAGCCCTATCAGGTTGGCTGGTAAGGGCTTTTAAAAATTAACATCTTCGCTTCATATGCTTCTAATAATCACTAACCTTAACCAACCTGCCACCTATCAACCTCTTTTCCACACACATATACACACACATGGCCACTCTCTCTCCCTCCCTCTCTCTCCCTCTCTTTCTCTCTCTCTCTTATTCTAGCACTCACTCACTTTTACTCTCTTTTCTCTTTTGACATCCATCTGTACTTTCCACAGGAAATGAAGGTGCTCGAAATTACTTTGACCCCTGGGCGACAGCGCAGGGTGACCTGAGGCAGCGCGGGATGTCCAGGGTTGGAGCGGGAGATGAGCTTGAATTAAGTATGCCATTTTTGCTTGTAATGGGCTGCCTCAGTTCATTAAAGCAGGGTGAGCAAGTTCACTCTTGGCCAGCCGCTGCACTTGGTGGGATGGTCTGTGTAAATACTTTTTAACCAAAGGCCAGTGAGATAGTCCAATGCCGTGGCCGTCATTGCTGAAGGTCACGTATCATTGGTTGCTTCCATTTTCAGTGCCTCACCATTTACTTTAACATACTCTAAATGACAGTGGGGAACCTCGTTGGTACAGTGATAGATCTTCCCTATTTTGCCTATTAAAGACATGCTCTTGGGATTGAGGTAATATGCATGTTATAATGAAATCTGCCTATTAACAGAAAAGCCATTCCAACTGTATCTTTTTGGACACCACTTTTCTGTAATATCCTTGAATCCTACCAAACAGAATCACCTTTGACAATCATGTTCCTTAGGTGGGTTCAGTGTAATGTCACATTCTGCATATATTTCCTTGCCTTTAAAAGCATTACAGAATGACCTACATGGCTGTTATTATTAGCTTTGAGGTATAATGAATGAATGTAAATTAAGGTCAAGAATTAGTGTCACTATGTTGGAAAATCGTTTCATGGTTTTCATTTTGACTTTGCAGCATGGATGACGTTGATTGATATGTACAGCATTAAAATAAACTGTTGTCCATTTATTCGTGTTTCGCTTGTTTTGTGTCACAGAATTCATGCACGAGGATGAACTGGGTTTGTATGAGAAATTATCTCAGATGTTGAATGGAGAGGAAGCTTCAACTGTCAAAGATTTGCCTGGTAAGAAACATACATTCAAATGGCTGAACTGTTCACATAGTTAGTTCTGGAGGAAAATGACAGATGCTTGGCTTTTACCTCTAAAATTAAACTGAACTTGCTGATTTCAATAAATTATTCAAGTAGAGCCTTGCTAATGATGGCCGAGTCTGCACATCACACAAATCCACGTTCGTGCCCAGATTGATAAATAAAAGGAAGGGCGAGTCTATCGCTAATATTTATCCCAAGACAGCTATCCCGCATGCGTCCGGAGAATGTGGATGTGATTTATTATAGCAAAGAAATGCATTGTGCTTAATGGACCTTCACAGTTGGTACTGTAAGCATGTCTGGATACAGTCAACATGTGCTATTCACCATCCAAAGAAACTCTGGTAAAGCAGCACCAAGCAGCTCCTCCCGAGAGGGATTTCTCCAGGATTCCCTACTCTTAAACACTGCACTCTGGACTATGTCTATTTAGCTAATGATGTTTTGCATGTCTTGTTCATTAACATGCTTTGTAGCACAGTGTGATAGTGGGGAAGAATCTGCAATGCTCTTGGGTGCAAAAGGAACAAAGAAAGAGGCTAAAAAAGCACCAGTGGGAGGCAGGATCACGAGAACATGCCGAGCCGATTGTCTCAGGCCTATTGTTAATGCTCCCAAGTCTCAATGAATGGCTGGATGGATGGGAGCAGAGGCATGGGAGCAGTGATCAGCCTCCTCCTCCTTTCCTGTGGTGGAAGTGTGTTAATCCCAGTATCCTCTTTACAAGTGTTCATTGTAGGATTTCATGAACATTCAGGGACAATAGCTCAGTGACTAATCTCACAGCTCCAGCAAAAATCCCAAACAATTGACAGCAGTGTTAGCCGGCTAACGTTACATGCGTGTATTCTGAAGGGCCTAAACCCACTGCTGATCCTGCCAGAGGATTACAACAGCTGTGCATCACCTCAACCAAACATGCAAGAGTGTCTGTCTGCTAAAACAAAGACAGAAAATGGTCGGGCAGATTTCCACTGGTGTGGGGATGGAGTTTTAACCCTGTCCCCCTGTTAATAAAACAGCAGTGGGCAGGGACAACAAAGACCGTGGACCAGAGGCAAAATTATATTAGCATGTACCCGAGTTTCTTACTTTTGAGGAAATCCTTTTGGGGGTTTACAAGATATTCGTTCAATGTCTTATCTGGACATGTTAGGCTTATCACATAAATCATAACAACCAGTCATGCTATCTTATTATGCTGGCATATTATGAAATATTATATGAAATTTCATATGGAATTTTATCAGGCAAACTGCATTATTCGATAACCAGTTTTGGTGAGATTGATTTAAATTTAGCTTTATTTATTTAGTAGGTTTAGGTGTCATAACATCACTCACTCATCTCAGTCATCTTCTATACCGCTTTATCCTGTATTCAGGGTCGAGGGGACCTGGAGCCTATTATAGGAGACCTAGGGCACGAGGCAGTGTACATCCAGGACAGGGTGCCAATCCATCGCAGGGCACACACACATACATACACACATTCACACACTCATTTACATATTACGGGCAATTTGTGAACACCAATTAGCCTAACCTGCATATCTTTGGACTGTGTGGGAGGAAACCTGAGTACCCGGAGGAAACTCAGCAAACAAAGGGAGAACATGCAAATTCCATGCACACAGGGACGGGAATCGAGCGTGTCATGATATATGACATATAAATATCACTACATCTACAATATGTTTAATAATACAATTTGACACATAAATGTACTAAATTGGCATTAACCATTCAAACATTTGGCAAACATTTTACTTGCAAAATCCATCTATTTTATCATCCATTTCAATTTTAAAAATATGAACTAAAACTACACATTATTATGCAGTTTACAGTTTAGCTTACAGATTCAGCTCTATATTTGTGTGTATTTTGTACTTGGCATCCATTAGTTCTATGTATTATCCTCTCACTTTCTTTTCCTCCCTCTCTCTTTCTTTCTCTCTCTCTCTCTCTCTCTCTCTCTCTCTCTCTCTCGCGCACACACATACACACAAACACACACACACACATGCTCTTCCTTTAGGCAGTTTTGTGGAAGAAAGACCAGTGGACGTGGCTCCTGGAGTTCCGCAGGCTGGCTGGAGAGATCAATTGAGGGAGAAGTTAAAGGAGCAGAGAGAAGAGGTTATCCCCCACTATGTGGAACAACTGAGAGAACATGTGCAGGATGACATGATCCCAGTGGGCAGGGCTTCTCTAGAGCAGGTCAAAGTCTCTCTCTCTCTCTCTCTCTCTCTCTCTCTCTCTCTCTCACACACACACACACACACACACACACACACACACACACACACACACACAGTGAATACATACATACAGGTAATTATATTAGAGGTCTGTGTAACCTTCCTGTGTGCACCTTACAGTGGATTGGTATTAGTGTGTCTTTGACCCATTGACTGTAAGTCTTTGAGAATAGTTTACTGCTTTGTGTAGATATATTGAAACTCACAAGCTATTCTCTGCCAGATCCTCTTTATGTCTATGGCATCTCTAAGATACTTTTTTCTTCTTGTTCATTATTATTGCTATAAAAAAGAATTATATTTTCATGATTTTTTTTTTCTTCTTCTTTCTTTATGGTCTCCTTTTCTGGTCTGATAACAAAAAACAAGAGAGATCTTACAAATAAAAGTATTTTGAGTCTAATTTCCAACAATCCTCTTTTTTTCATGTTTTTATGCAAATTATTAAATTGATTATGCTATTTGTGTTTGATCATTCCAATCTTTGGAATATATTACAAAAAAAAAAAAAAAAAAAACTAACAATACAATTTCAAGCAAATGAGTTCAATGAGTACCTCTAGAAATAAGCTGACTGTTTGTTATAGTGAAATCTAAAATATAACTATTGTTACATACCAAATGTAAGACTAATAAAAGATGGGTTTCCTTTATTAGAAGATTTTTTTTTTCTTTTTTTACGTCTCTGGAGCTAAAAGATTAGTCATTTCCATATTTCCTATGGCTAGAGCTAAAAACCAAAGGTAAGTTTTTTTGAACATGTTAAAAGGAGAATAACAAATTAGGGTTTTTATCTGTATCCGTTCTTGGCGTTTAAGCAAAATCACTTGTGTGTATAGTGCTATTGCTGAAGAGTTACGGAGTATACAGTATGTCATATAGAAAAAGATGCACATTATTCATCCGACAATGCATCACTAAATGCTTCCTGTTTAGGAAGTTTAGAAGGGCTAAAGATTTTTTTTTTTACCTGGCGTACTGCTGTCACTTCGCCGCTATACTTGTTCTGAAAAAGGATGCTTGTTTTCTTAGTGAATGCCAGATCAGATGAATTCTGTTGCACACAAAAATCAGCTTTAGATTATTACTTTGATATTTCCAAATCTTCTATACTGTGTGGGGAAACCTCAGTGACTGCATCCTTTTTTTTTTTTTTTGACAGGATGAATGTACGGCAGAGGAGAAGGAGTGGGCGAGAAAACGGAGAGTGATGGCTGTCTTAAGGGGGAATGCAAAGGTACTGATGTGAGTTAAGAAGAAAATAGGGAGACAGTAGTTGTGCCAAACAGGACACATTTTTGTGCCCGGCGATGTGTTTGTGTTTAATGTAAAAAGTACAAAAGTTGAATTACATAAATAACACATACACAAACACACAGGTTTTAAGGCATTTTGTTTGATTCTGGTTCTTTTGTGTGGCTGTAAGGTTTTTTCTGTTTTTAATTACATTGTCCTGGAAGGAGTCAAATTCCATTAGAGACATGGAAGAAGATGAGGCTGCTCTTCAGGATCGGCTTTATGCGGCTTTCCAGCGGTACGCACGTTTCTTTACATGCAAGATTTCATCTTCTGTTACAAGAAATAATCATTAATCTACGTACGGAACAACATTTACATTTTGTTGACAGTTTTCGTGACGATACGTAATATACTCCATTATATACTTCACAATGCATTGTCTCTTCTGGTGCATTGTGGGTAAGTTGCCAGAGGCAAAAAAAATCTGTTTGTGTCACTGGATGCAAAAAGAGCATCAATTTTGTTCCATGCACATCACTCTTTTCCTTTCTCTCTATCCCCCTCACACACATACACAGCCCTATGGGCATGAGTGTGTGTTTAAAGTTTTTAAGAATTGTTCAGCCCCATCTACACTGACATAATAAAATCAGGGGAATATGCACTGCGTCGAGGCGGTTAAGCTGTGGGTGTTAGTTAAAAACTGAAGTTGGTAGCTAGCTGGAAATCAGAGTTTTGGTCCTTGACCTTATCCAAGCATCCTTGGCCCTGTACGTTTCTCCTCATGTTATTGGTGGGCAGCGAACAGACAGGAGAGACTCATCATGAATTAGCCCAAAGCTACTTTGCCCAGATTCAACCACAAATTGCAAGAGATTCAGCAGAAACAGATGCCAGAAACATTTTTATTCCCATTTTACACAGTTGTTTTGTTTTTGCGCTATTTTTGTGTTTTTGTCCTAAATTCTTTCTATCGTGATCATTATCTAAATACTGTAGTGCTGTTAGTGATGAAACTCTATGAAACAGTTTCAGCAGACAGCAACAAAAGAAAAATACAAACGCTTTCCTGTTCTAGTGATGTTTGTAGTGTGTTTGTTCAATTACATGCTTTTTGGCTTTTTTTTTTTTTTTTTTTTTTTGTCTTTCCGAGAGACAGGCGCTGTAGTATTGCTGTTCTGAGGAATTAAGAGGTTAGGTGAGGAGATGGAACAAAGGAGGATTTTATTGCTTTGGCCCCAATAAGATGGAGAGCCAATGGTGGAAAGAAGGAAAAAAAAAGGAACTGAAAGAGAGGGAAAAGCGTTAGAAAGTGTTAGGTCTATTGCAGGTTATTAGATTACATTTGGGGCAAAGTGAGGGTGGCTGGTAACATGATTACTGAATGTGTTGTTTTGTCTGTAATGTTGAGCTGTGTGTGTGTGTGTGCATGTGTGTATGTGTGTATGTGATCAGTTCAGAGAGACGTTTGCTGAATTCACTGCGTCAGCGTCAGGCCGAAGTCATTGCGCAGTATGGAGAAATCACTGAAATCACTGAGCCACTGGGCATCGGATCTGACGTCTCCTGGCAGGTAAACACACATATATACACACACATGCACACGCACAACAATAATTTATTCATCTCATGGCGTCAAGCATGTATTAGAAAGTATTTTAAAAAGAAAACAGTGTGTGCGTGTGTAGCCGTCAATACTGAAAATTGATTCCTCATTGTATTCAGTTCCCACCCAATTTAATAAAAAGCAGAACTTAAATGTTAGCATTGTTTGTGTTTCCACATGTCACTGTGTCTCTTCTTAGCATCTAACATTGTTGTCTGTTTCTGTTTATCTCAGTGAGAGGGGTGTGTAATACTGTTCACAAACTACAATGCTTTTTAGAGGTGCGATGTAGGATATTTAATTTAACTCAATACTTTCATGTTGATAAATATTTTGTGTACTAAACATGCACTGTTAAAAAAAAAATTGTAGGCAAAGTGCTACGTATTTAGTCTGGGTGTCATTTTTTTAATACACATAATAATAACCAAGGTGGCAACACATTAGTTTTTTTTTTTTTTTTTTTTAGCAATGTGAATATAGAAATATGATTCCATCCATCCTTCTATTTATTTATCCATAAAACATCTACATTCAAACATTCATTCATTTATTTATCCATTCATTTATATAAAATGGGCATACAACCCTAAACCCTCTTTATCTACAGTAATCCATCCATCCATCCATTTATCCATCCTTCCATCCATCCATCCATCCATCCTTCCATCCATCCATCCATCCATCCATCCATTTATCCATCCATCCATCCATCCATCCATTTATCCATCCATCCATCCATCCATCCATTCATCCATCCATCCATCCATCCAGTACTGCTAGATCAGTGGTTTTATACTTGGTCTGGACTTTGAGGAATCCTTTAGTCATATTCATTGTTCTTAGCATATGTGCCTGGTCATTTAATTCGAATGAATCTACATCAAACATTAAACTTAAAAACAAGTCAGCCTACAAACAATGTCACCTTAGATGTGTTATCTTAGTGGAAAGTTCAGGAATAAACAGCTCCATACTTCCAGTAAAGTGCCAGAATATTATTGGACACATTTCAAGACCTAGTTAAATCTTTGGACTATGTTCATACATGTGTGCTGAAAGGGTCAGTGTAATGTATTTTATAGTTAAAAGGGTCCCTGGCTACAGAAGGAGTGAGAACCCCCGAGCTAGATAAGTGCATTAATAGAGAAATGAGTGAATGCACAGTTCCCAGTAAGTTGATGTCTCACTGTGTTTTATCTTGATCTGTGCCTGTGCCTACATAAAAATGGCAGTGAACTTTGGCTAACATTTCCTTTTTCCATAGTCTGGTCCATATTTTTGCTGCAGATGCTATTAGCAGCTCTGTATTGTTCTTAGTTTCATCACTTTTTCTGCATCACACTACTCAGCTGATTTGCAGGAATCTATGCAAATTATACCCTAGGAATCTATTGTCACTATTAAACTATTAAAAACAGTTACTAACCAATTCTTTGTTTTTTAGCCAGTCGTGGATATCAGGAAGGCACTATTTTATAGTCCACCAAGAAATAGTGTAGAGACAAAACTGGAATTGAAATTGAAAAACATTATATTGTCAGCTTAATCTGCTTCCCCTTGCTGTCCTTCCTAATGATTTGTCCACACCATGGAATATAATAGCATATACATTAGCCTTAAACACAGTGTGATACATGAGAAACAATGAAAAGTGCTTTTTATTTGTGGTTAAATAATATGTCTATACTAGATATTAGTTAGTAGTTAATAGTAATTGTTACTAGTAATAAAAATGTATTGTTACCCAGGTGAGTATTTTGATAGAATTAGATGACAAAAAAAAACATCTGAATATATCCAAAAGATATTTTTCCACACTTTTAAAGGACATTTAAAAGATGTGCATGTGTGTGTGTGTGTGTGGTGCAAGCGTAGTGTTGTAATGATTCCTGTCTCAGCTGTTGAGAGAGAGGGAGAGAGAGGGAGGGAGAGAGAGAGAGAGAGAGAGAGAGAGAGATCCGGATTTGAGGAAGGCTGTAAATGGTGCGAGATTGTGGTATAATTCCTCACACTGGCATCTCTGCCCCCAAGTCACCATTCCATTATCTCCCAAATTGCTGTGTTTCAGAGAGATAAAGATTTTTTATGGCTTGCTGACTTGAAACAACCAGTGCAGCCTGAAAAGCAACGGCTAACCTGCCATGCATAGTAATGTCATTGGTAAACGACAAAATCTTTGTTTGTATGACATTTCCAAAATTACTGCAGCAGATGAATCTCAAATATAAAATGTCACATTTGGCATGCAAAACTATGAAAATATATTTTTGTGCAAAATTCATGGAGGCATTTAATTTAGAATGTGTTTAATAACTAAGCTCTGCCTGCATCAGTAATCCTGCCTTCGGGTTCCAAAAAGATTGTCATATTTATTCACCCCCTCCCCCCACATATGGAGCCAAAAATTCTAAGGGTACATGTTCATTGTTAATTAAGATTTACTAATTAAAATGAAAATAATTAACATGAAAGCCTAATCTCAGAATATTAGTCTATACTTAGAGAGAAAAGAAGTTTTTGTGTATATTTAAAGTATGTTTTTGTTATCTGTCAGTGTGTATGCCTGAAAAGAGGTTTCAACGAAAGATGTCCTATGTGCCAAGATAGAGAGAAAGCAATGGATGGAATAAAAAGAGAACAAGAATGCAGAGGATCCTGGTGCTTTGATCTCATCTTGAGGAGCCATGTTATGGCACTTTAGGAAATCCCTGTCAACTTATAGATTCCAAACTGTCTCATTTGCAAAGTGTGTGCATGTGTACTGTATGCACTGTGTATACAGGGTGTGTGTGCATCAATTATTTTCTCCTTCAACACATAGTTCATCATAGTTAATGCACTTAATCTGTTTATTAGAATCGAGGACTTTTACAGGAGATGATGTGCTTTATATTATACTGTATATTTATTACAACACAATCTGCTAAAGGCATGATCGGCTGTTCCTTCATAGCAGATTATATTTTGTCTCTTTTCATGAGAATTAAAGTCGACCTGTTGTGCAGAATTCATTTTTAAATCATTTGTAGATGTTCAGATGGGTTTTCAATGTACATATACAAACTAAAAAATGGCGAGAGAGAGAGAGAGAGAGAGAGAGAAGTAATTTTATCAACCTTGGCAGAGCTCTTAAAAGAGCACTACTTTGTTTTAGCAACTATATATGGGGTGAGGATTTTTCATCATAACTTAAACTTAAGTGAACTTTTAAATTAATTTTAACCAAATATTCAAACATGATTTATTTATTTATCTTTTTATAAAAAAAAAGGATCACAGCGGAAAATAAATTGCACAGATACAAATTTGTTCATGTGTTTATATGCCTGTTTTGTAATAATAATAATAATAATAATAATAATAATAATAATAATGTCAGTGGTCATTGATCAATGCTGTGTTGTCAGCACAGATCCATGCCACTTGAGATTCCCCCCCTATTGTGACTTCATATACTGTATGAAAATTCCTCTGCCTGGCTTACATAGTAAAATATGGGACCTTTATCTCTGATATTGCATAAACTTTACATTTGTGCCCTTATAACAAGTCGAAATATAAAATATGTCATATTTAATTAAATTTAAGAGTAAGAAAAGAAATAAAAAGGGATACATTAATAATACTTGTGATGACACAATGTATTGAACATTTGCAGATATATTGTTTAGAATAGTATTGGTATAAAGGCTTGCGTGTAGGGGACATCCAGTGGTTAGTAGCGATCAGGGACTTAAAATAAAATGAACACTTAACTGCATATGAGGTTTTCATAATTTGAACATCAGTAACATTTATAAGAGCACTGTGAACCTAATATTGTAGCACTCTCCAGTCAGCAATTCTGAACCTCCACTGAAATCATGGATCATGCTTTGAAATAATTTTCAAATAATTTGTTTGAATTAAATGTCAGTCATTTACAGATTTTTTTTTAGCAGCTACTTAAAAAGCATAATCCACACGTTTTTCTCCCTGACTACTACAGACAGCTCTAAATAACCTCACATGATAAAAACATGTGTGTGTGTGTGTGTGTGTGTGTGTGTGTGTGTGTGTATGGGCGCACATGCATGAGTGTGCACAAGACAAAAGAAGGGATTCCTGGCTGCATGAAACACCAGTCATTCTCCTGAATCCAGACGATACATGTGCTCCAGGTCAGCACAGTCCTGGCTTTCGGACAGGAATCGCCCACTAGTCTGTGTATTTGTATTTTCCCTCCCACATCTCCTTTACAGAGCTTTACACCCCTCCCTCAAAGACACCTATATTTAACTGCCGCCCACCAAAAGTAATCCCTCACTATCAGTGTACTTCTTTTTCCCTCTGTGCCTTCCAAATATTGCTTACTTACTGCATCCTCAGAATAGCAGCCCTGTGATGTTGCTGCAAGTGGAGTGTGTTTATCATTACTAAATATTCCCGTCTCTAAGGGCTGGGAGAAAGTTGTGTGTATGTAAGATGAGAAGAAATTAATCTCTCATGTTTACACTGGACTCTTTCTCGCTTTTTATACATCTGTCACTCATGCTGTTTTCCTTTCTATCCTTCTCTTTATGTGTCTTTTTCCCCTTGTGTTCCTGTAGGTGGAGTGGACGCGAACCCCACAGCCAGTGGAGGTGTGCGTGTTGTGTTTACGAGCAGTGAGGGAAAAGCTCAACAGGGGGTTGTACAGTGTGTGCATGTCCCTGCACAGTAGGTTGGGTGGTCCTGCGCTGCACTGGTCCCACCTGAGGGAGCAGCAGTGGACGGGCATCACGGAACCTGTGGAACATCATGGCCGAATCTGGGATATGGAGCTACTCATTAACCAGAACCTCTATGTGGTGAGAAAATACACAGACTGGAGCCAGTAACACAATAAATACAGCTTCAGTAAATTTAAAATTGCGTAGTTTGAGTCCTTGTTGCAATTTTAACTAATGCAGACATTAACAGGTAATACATTTTGTTTGTTAATACATTATTCACAACTGGGATTAGAAATGCGTCTCTTAGATCTTTTTGATGCATTCACTATATCCCTGATAACAAAAGCTTTTAATAGCAGTATTAACCATCAAATTATATTTGAGTACTTTTGAATAATATAAGAAAATATTAAATATGTTCTGAAATGTGAAAAATTATATATAATGTGTCCTTTTCCATGTGTAGAGATGTCTGAAAAAGGAAGTAAGTTCTGTAAGAACTCTAGAACAATTTAGGGAGCAGCAGAGAGAGAAAACGAGATGATTTTTTTAGGATATAGATACGATGAAAAACATAAAAAACAATAATGTAAAAAAACAGAATAAAAAAAACCCTCTAAACCAACAGATTGTGTGATTTTTATATTTACTGTAGAAACAGCATTTAAATGTTTTAATGGCACAGCATTTTATTATGCTCGAGATAGTCCTTATTAATAGACCTTATTTGTTTTTATTATAGACTATTTTAAGATGATTATAAACTCAAATTATTTTAAAAAATGCAAATTAAAAGGTACTTAAATAGAATTTGTACAATTGAAATTGCTCTGTCTCCACAGGTAAGCTGGAACACACTCGGACTGTCAGTCCTGCAGTAGCATTTAATCACGGCTTTACTTCAAAATACAAAAACAAAAATGTTCCCATCAGTTATAAACTGTAAATCCTGATAAGCCACAAAAAAACCTTTAAAAACCTTCATGAAAACAGCACATTTATGATCAGCAATCCTGCTTTTTTATGACCACTTAGAGAAAAAAGACCTGTCTGTAACACATTCTCTCTCTCTCTCTCTCTCTCTCTCTCTCTCTCTCTCTTTCTGTGTTTGTGTGTGTTTTGTATGTGTGTGTGTGTGTGTGTGTGTGCTATCTTTTAAGAAATTAGCAGTACAACACCTCATTGTCTGTTTCTCTCTTTTTTATCTTCTTGAATCTTTCTTCTAGCTGTATATTTCTCAGTAGAATAACTAAAAACACAAAGTGAAATCGCAATTCCAAATTTGTGTGTGTTGGCATTCTTATCAATGTCTTTATTCAAAATATTTTTTTCCGGCATGCTCGTTTCCTTTGCTTTAACAGGTCATAGTAACTTCTGCAGAATGTCTATGGTGTCTTCAAGTCTACAATTCCCATGATCCCCAGACCTTCACATCAACATCAGACACAAAACTAAATGAATCTATGATCATCATAACCAGTTTAGTGATTGGAACAACCTCTTCACAACCACCGCAAACTATAAATAACTCAAAAAATAAAATAAAAAAACATACAGACTGAGAAGCCATTGCTTTCTACCCATTCGCCTCTGTGTTTTGACCTTTGCCTGATTATCATTATCCCATTAGCCTTGTCTAGTTTATTTCAGCTTGCCAATTGCCTGCCCTTTAGTATGTCCCTTGTTTTTAGTATTGCCTGGCCATTTTGTTTGTTTGACTAAATGGCTTTAAAACCCTTAAACTTGCACCTGCGTCCGTCTCTCTGATTAATTCACTGGAGAAAAGGAAATAAAAGAGCATTTTTTAAAAAAAGAGAGCAGTTTGATGTATCATGGTAAAACATATAGTACTGTTTAAAAGTCTTGAGACATACATTATTTCATCACATTAAATTAAATAAATTTACATGCATTCAATTAAAGAAACAGGAAAAAATGTTTTTCCTGTGACGGGATGCAAAGTTATTAAACAATTTGTTGTTGTAATATTGCAGCATCAAGTATACTAATCATTGGCCTGATCATCAAGTCTGGCTCTTTTGGAGTAAAATATGATGAAATTAGGGGTTGTTCAAGACTTTTGGACAATACTGTAGAGTTGTATAAAAAATACAGGGTGTTCTTTTTTTCTAATGGTTTCTTTCATCGGTTTAAAAGCAGCTCTGTGTAAAGCTGAGGCTGAGGCTGTCTTGTTCAATCTTATTATTATTATTATTATTATTATTTCCCTCCCTTTCCTTTATTTCCCTTCCTTTCGCTTTATTTTGTTTGATATTTATAGTATATGAAATCTGTTTGTTTTTCAATATGTAAAACGCAGGAGGTTATTAAACAAATTTCAGGCTTGAGTCAGATAATCATTATCATTTCTCAGGTGTGATGGAGATGTAGTGAGGAGGAAGAGCATGATGGATGGGATAAAAGAAGTCTCCTCCATCTCCCATTCCAAATGATAGTAGGTTTAAATATTCCTGGGGATGATTGATCAAGTGCTCAGGTTGTGTCTGTCACTCCATTTTTAATACAGGCCTGTCTCTCACGTTTGCAGTAAATAGGAATCCATGTTTGTTAAGTGCATGAAGCCCAGCATGGCTGTCAACTAATGTGTATTTTATACAAGGTGCAATAAATCATGGCTAAATCCTTTTGAATTTCCTTTTAAACATGTATCCTGGCATGTGCATGCATTTACTACACATGGCCTGAGAACATTATGATTATGTGGAATAAATTCTTGTGATCTTCGTACCGTGGCTTCTTCGCTTAGCATAGAAAGCAGGACTGAAATAAAACTGTGCAATTGCTCTAACCTCCAGTGCTAAATATGGCTACAATTACATGCAGATATGGTTTGTTATGTTGCAATCACATTTTGGAAGCAGTTACTGTGAACATTATTAGAATAATCTTTCAGTTCAATTCAGCTTTTATTTGGAAAGTAATTTAGTTAATAGTAAATGGTTTCGTATAAGAAAGGTTTTTGTCTAATTGTCTGTTTGTCTGTCTGTCTGTCTGTCCGTCATCTTGTGCCATCTCCTATTGTATTTACTTACTCACTCATCTTCTACAGTATACCACTTTATACTGTATTCAGGGTCACGGGGGTCTGGAGCCTATCCCAGGAGACTTTTGCAGGGCACACACACACGCACGCACGCACGCACGCATGCACACACACACACACACACACACACACACACACACACACACACACACACACACACACACACACACACACTCATTCACACATCCAAGCAATTTGGGAACGTCAATTAACCTAACCTACATATCTTTGGACTGTGGGAGAAAACCAGAGTACCCGGAGGAAACCCACCAAGCATGGGGAAAACATGCAAACTCCATGCACACAGAGATGGGAATCGGTCATTGTCACTAAGCAGCCTTGCAGAATCAAAAGAAAATTAGAGAAATGACTATGAAATGTGTGAAAAAATGTGTATAAATCGAATTGTCCCTGACAAGCAACCCGTGGGCTGGAAAAGACAGTATATCTGATCTGCACTTACAATTATTGTGTATTTTGCCTTAATAATAAGTTTTGGGCAAATATATTAATTTTATTCACAATATTAATAAGAATATTTTACCATGACATTGAAATGTTATGTAGAATAGATATAAGATTGCTTGGTTAAAGTTTGCTCTGCATCTCTGATAGCGCAGGTTACAAATTGCTGCAAAGTGAGAATAACACAAAATGTCTTTTTTTGTCCCAGGTCTTGCCTGCATCATGTGACCTCTTGCCCTCCACGGTGCTGATGTTCAGGCTTGTGAGCATGCCCAGTAAGCAATGTGCTTCGAGTGCCGTTGTGGCCTGGGGGGTATTCCCTGTGTGTGACTGCTCTCTAACCCTTATCCAAGGTAGATTTCGCACCCCACTGCTTCGGGGTTGTCCCAACTCAGCGATAGACCAGTTCAGTAAAATAGAGCAGCTGCTCTCTGCTGACTTGGACAACTGGCTCTGCAACCTTTACTTCCAGGTACTAATTCTGGATATCAGTGAACAGAACCTGGGCTATATATCTGAAATAGTCAGTATTAGAATAACTAGGTACTAGGGTGTTATTTTCTACCATATAAGATTATTCTTCTAGCTGGTTAAATTAAACTGATAAATTATTATTATTATTATTATTATTATTATTATTTTATTATTATTATTATTATTATTATTTTAAACTTAGAATGCATTAACATTTAACAAAGATTTTAGTTTGTTTTATATAAGTCTGAAATATATGTCGGTATACTTCTTATACTTCTAGTGCTTGTTTAGGTGATTCATATAATAATCTCTGAATAATTTAGCAGCACATGTTGCATAACCTGTCATGTTCAAGAAAAGTTAGACAGACACACAGACTCTATAGTTTGTTAATAATAAATAAATAAATACATACATACATAAAACCTCAAATAAAAAGGGTTACATAAATGAAGATTATTATTATCGTATACATACCGTAATGGTAACATGGAACATTTCTCCACCATCAGATATCCTTAAGCTGTTTTGTTGTAATATCTGAGTTTACAAAAGCCAGATATAACTAGTAAGTGCTTGTATCATGATGAACAGAGAGCAGGAATTTGACATTGTTAGTCCTGTGTGCACATGTGAATCGCCCTTAGGAGGAAATAGAAAATTAGAGCCAGTTGTAAACAAACCACACCTCTACTAAACCTATCTGGACACAATTAAGGAAACATAGTGATCTGGTTACACAACATCTTAATTTAATTATAAAACAGAGCAATGGCTTATCTCACATAAAGCCTAAATCAGCTTGTCCTGTAACCATACTAGTGTTAATTTGGCAACTTATTTTGTTTTAGTTTTAGACTCACTTTTAGTCACATTTTAGTCTTTAAATGATTGTCAATTCATAAATAACAATGCTAATTTTTTTTTTAATTTTTTTAATTTTTGTTATTTTGCATTTAATTATACAATTAAACCATATTTTTTATTTAAATAGTTCAAAATGACTTTTCTAATAAACAGTTACAGTTCAGTGAGGGCAAACAACATGGCTTCACTGTTATTGTAGAGTACTCTGTTTATAACTAGTGCAATTGTAAAAAGCATTATAAGAAGAAACTACAGTGCTGCTGGAGCATTGTAAATCAAGCGATTTACAGATTGCAAAAAACAGTCTTACGCAACTAACTTTTATTTATTAAAAATGACTGTGAATCAAAGATAAATGCTAAATGCATGATACTAATACTTCAGTCATTCCTGCTTGATTTAAAGTGGCTTCAACCAGCTGACATTAATTCGTACTGTTAGCTTTGTTCAATTAGCTTTGTTTCATATTTGTTTGTTTTGTAGTTTTGATGCCATAAATGTTCTAGGAATTTTATTAACTTGTAGTTAATTTAAATTGTGACCACTCTCACTGTTTACTATTAGCAAGGTAAACAAGACCACACATAAACAGCACAGTGCTAATGTTACCAATTCAAAAGTGGCTAAGACGCTAGGGAACACAGAAGCTAATGGTTATCAACTAATGTTATGTGTCTGCAGTTGATAGCATTATTACAAATACAGGGTCAATGTTAAATAACATTATACATTAAAAGGTATAAATTATCCATGTTAATGCGACATTGTGTTCACAATCTGCCTTAAATAAACTGTTAGATAAGTCTTAATGTTAACTAGCTTTCTTTTAATTTTCTGAGCCATTGGTATTCAAAAATTCCCTTTTAATAATTTTTTTTTTTTGTGCTGTGCTGATTTCTTTTTTTGTCAGTTTTGTTTTCTGTGGCAAGGGGGCAACATAGGCAAAGTCATCCCAAAAATAGTTTCTTCTTTTAATTCCAAGAGCAGGAGGAGACATACTGTATGAGGTGATTACGGGGTTGTTTCTTGTGCTAACAGGCAGGGGGAAGTTTTTAAAACAATTGTATTTTCCATTATTTTCGTTGTTAAAATTAACACTGAGCTACATCCCTACAAAATTATGTATTGATAACACTAATGCACTATTAAAGGATAATAGAAGTTGAGTTTCTGTCATAAATGTATGGTGAATATAATGATAGTTGGAATAAACAGATGTTAACATGATGTAGATTATTTGTACAATGTAACTATATGACAGGTGTTTTTTTTTATTCTGTTATTAAGATGTTTTCAATTTTGAGTGATAACTATGTGCAATGTGTCTCTGCAGGTGAGGAAACGCCCGCAACGAGATCAAAGGGTTCCAGGGTCCAATGCCAATGAAGCGCCACCTCCAGAAACATCTACCGCTACCAGCTCCTCTACCTCACTAGCAGGTAAAAGCCATTCCTTTCTGCATGGTAAGAAGTCTCAGCAAAACCCAACACACACACACACACACACACACACACACACAAAAAAAATAAATAAATAAAATTTAAAAAAATAATAAATAAAATAAATAAAATAAATAAAACATGGTGTCAGTGGCAGACTGACAGGTTCCAGGTTGTATGGGATGCGGTGTCATGCCGGGAAAATAATGATGTTCCTCTATAATGTTTCCTTCATGCCTCCTGAGAAAAAGCTACACAAAGGCTATTTCTTTAACAAGATAACATAGTTACCAGACTTCCCACATAGTAAGTCTGTTAATGCTCCAGCTGAAATACCCCTTGGATAATAAATTTTTTTCATACCTCAAACTCCCAGTTTCACTCCTCCTACAACTGTGCAGTTTCAGTGCTGAGCCTTGTTTTATCAGAGCAACGCTCATCAACAGCAGATCTGAGCAACAAACCAGGGGAGGAAATTGTCTTATGTGAGGTCACAATAGGGGGGAATATAATTAGCTTGTTTAAGCCCTAAATAATACAAAATATTAATAGGTCCTCTTTTCTAAAGACATATTAATTCCCATCTCTCAATGATGCCTTGTTGCTTTTTTGAGTTTAGTTTGTTTGTGAAATGCCAAGTGTGAGGCATAAACACACCTGCATATACTGCTTCAAAACAGTTAAAAAAATCAGGAAGTCTGATTAATTCTAATCTCATAATCACATTAAAATCCACATGCCTATCTAATGGGTTGCTGTTTTTCCCAGTTCAGCAAGTGTTATATCTATTAAACAAAACACTTTTGTTAGACTATTGTATTGATTATAAATTAAAAATCTTTTGAGGCTTCAGGTCTTGCCCTATTTCAAAAATGTAAAAGGTTGAGTACATTTGTACATTGATTAGACAAGAAGTGTAGATTTTATTGTTGCAGAAGCAATGTAAGGCAGAGGACAGAGAAATAACTGGATATGATATAAATTATGATAAAGCAACACCACCTCCTCCCACACTCACATAAACCAAACAAAAAACTGCACAAAAACCCTCACCACATCTCTAAGGTCACATCATCAAACAAATCAAACAGGCTTGTCTGGTATTGATCTAGCAGGAAGGAAAGTTGCCCAGCTAATAATAGTTTTTTTTTTCTTTTTTTCTTTTTGGCACCACTCATCTTTATTTAACAGATTGGAATATGAAAAAAAGTTTCAGGGGTGTTTCGCTTTAAACATCGCACAGACTTTTTAATTACAAATGAGTTGTGACAGGTCTGCTGGGTAGCAACCTGTCCCATTTTAAGCGTGATGCCGGCTGACAGCTCAGCGCTGATCTCTGAGCGCTGAAACATGTGGAAGAAATTGGTCTTTTACATTTCACAGCTTGTCACTTCCTCTCCGCCACGAACTCTGACCTCCCACCCTGCTCCTAACACCCCCATGGTGGAGTGAGAGTGTTGACCCCCCCCTTTCTCTCAATACCGAGGCTTTAGTCTTCAGAGATTTATGCTCTGCATTATGCCAAACAGGCTACAGATAGATGGAAAGAAAAGAACAGAACAGAGGACAAAGGGGGAACCCGAGTAGGGAAGGGGGTCCAGGTGCTGTAGGAACAAGTAAGGGTGTGCAGGTAAAGTGAACTCTGGGTTTACTTGAATGGTGGATCAAAGGATGGCTCTCATGGGGCATCAGAGTGTTGCTAGGGTAAATGAAGCTGACATTGGTGGACGATTTGCATATGGATTGGTTCAGGTTGCCTTGCTTTTGGACGGAGATGGAGAAAATCTTATCAAGCCCAGGAGCACAGAGTGAACCGGCAGCCTCCGACTACTCCCCAAAGACAATCTTATTCACAACAGAAGTTTATCAGCTTTTACTCAGGTTTAATTCTGTTTGCATTTTCAGGATTCTATACAAGAATGTGAACAAAATGCTATCAGGCAATACATTTCAGTGATTCTTTAATAGAGTCTTTAACCAATTTAGCTATCAGTTTACCTCCACTATAGACTTTAAGTTTAAAATACACAGTTACATCAGCACATGAAGCAACAGAAAGAAAGTGTATTTTGTATTGCTTAATTTAGAAAAAGAAATTCCTGATTATTGTGCATGTCTGGAAGATATGAGCTGGCTGCAGGCACTGTGGGTTAACCGGCCTCTGACATTAGCAGAATGATTCATTTACACTGAGTTTGTTTGAATCCAAAATGAGTATTCAAATTGTTCTGCCTTCCCTTAGTGTTTCTTCTTTCTGTACTGAGCTAGTAATTTTTTCCCTTCTTCTTTAAGTAAATAAATTAGGAGAGACTACTGGGACCTTTTGCAAGATGCCAGTTTTTTATGATTTTTGTATTTCTGAGGATAAACTTGCTTGCTTGGTCATAGCATCAGATCACAATGAGGGACCATGCATTAGCAGTAAGAAAAAAAAATCATCTGCTTTTGGTTAAAATTAAAGCTATATGGGAACATCTGTGTTGTACATATCTAGAGAAGGACACATAACCTGCAGGGCAGAAATCGAACTAAAATGAAGTGAGAAGTTACTTGATTCTGGGTTAGCGTAGTATCATGGTGATTTAATTTAAACAAACTTCTTACACAGATTGTAACAACATTTGGACACAAATCTTAAACAGCTTTGTTCTAGATTGCATTTCCAAATGAAGTGTATAGCTAAAGTTGCAGCATGTGATATTACATGTAGCCAAACCAATCCAGGCATCAAAACTTAATATACAGTAACGATTAACAAAAAGCTACAACTGATTAAAACCAACCACAGACATTTTGTGACTATAGAAATAGCACAGGTCACTTATCAGGCTGTAATTTGAGTGAATGCTGCTGCTCTTGGGAAATCAGCAATTCCTTGACCTTCGATTTGCTGAAAATCCTAAAACAAGAGAAGGGGCAATTCAGAGCCTAGGCGAGTGATGAGGTCTCAGTCGTCTCTTCCTACCTCTTCCTAACTTCTTACCAGCCCGAGGCCTCGCTCACCACACACACACACACACGCACAGAGCAATGGGAAAGCTGTGGATAACAAGGAACCATTGTCGGTCCCTGGAGAACAAGGGTTGTGACTGCACTGCTCCAAGTTCATGGACGTAACCTATAGCTGTCAGCGCTGTGCTAATTCTTGTGAAACAGCATGTGAGCATCAGGCAGAAGTAAGCGTAATTAAAGGCAAAACTGCAGTGCTGGGTGAAGACACTGCTGACATGGGTTATAGTCTCTGGGCAGAGAAAAGAGGTATAGGCCAGGCTTTTAATCCTGTCGACTATAAGGAGGATGGACTGATGGATTGAGACAGAACAAAAGGAACCTGCTTATAATTTTATTACACACATGTTATCTCTGGACCTCTAATTTAAAAACACTAATTTTTTTTGGTTGTATTGTAGGTTCATTTGCTGCTTATACTGATGACCAACATACTCTTATTATTTCACAGCCAGGTGCCCTAATGCAGATGCTAGCTAACTTGGAATTTGCATGTTTATATTTGCATATTTGCATATATTTAAAAATGTTCTTGTAAGTCATTCTACTCCAGGCACTTTTTTCAAATATAGTGTATATTTAATTTTTTTTATAAAAGTATATAAAAGTAACAGTGAGTGCGTAACAAGCATGTATAAAACTGTCGGTTTCCCTCCATGTTATATGTCCTAGCCATTAGTCAGACTTATGTAATGTAGTTGTAACTGTGTTATCAGACCTAATTAGCATTTTGCAATATATTGTACGTTGTTTTAAAAAGGAAATGAACCGGTCGACGCAACAGTGTAGAAATCTTTAGGAAACATTTGGCACATTGTTGTGCGCTGTTCCACACAAAGACACTTTGGCTTAGTGTATACTGAATTTATTTATCCTTCATTTTTACCTACAACAGTGGAGGATTTTCTACATGCATCGGGTGTGTCACCAGTTTAAGTGAGGATAGCTTAAATATAACAGTCAAATCTTACAAAAGCGAAAATGATTATGAAATCGCTGTAATATAATAAACACATCTCCTTGCCTTTAAGATAGGACAGATTTAACACTATTACCTTGTAACTGTAGGCAGCTTGAGTGTTTACCAGCAATGGTAATTAAAAACTACATCTGGGCTCAAATTCAATCAGATCTGTCAGTTTCCTTCCAAAATGGGAAGGAAGACGTGTCTGCTCCCCTGCGAGGCTGAGAACGACTGCTATTAAACCCCCTTTTAGCCTTCAGAACCTTTCCTGATATGTAGCCTATGTTTAAAACTTATTATTACTGATATATTTAATCCTGCAGCAAGAGAAAAATTATATCATCTGGGAAGTTTCCATATTTATTATATAGATGGGACAGGAAGAGAGGGAAAGAGGGGGAAAAAAGCAATGAAAAAAAGTTTCTCATGGTGAAATTTTTTACATGTATCAAGCTAAGGTTTACTTAATTGGAACCTCCAGGCAACGCAGGAACCCTTTTTTAAATTCTGTGAATGTTAATATGCTAAATAATGCAAAGCTCCTGCACTTCCAAGCATGAGACACACATCTGGCAGCTTACCATTTAAATTACACACGCAAAAAAAAGAAAAAAGAAGGAAGGGGGGAGAGAGAGAGAGCGAGAGTAAGAGAGAGAGAGAGAGAGAGAGAGAGAGAACATTTCAAAAGTAATTTTCCAAAGGAAAAAAGAATGGTGATATGTATTACAACTAAATTTAATTTCTTTTCAGATTTTTCATCATGTCTAATTGCGTGCATTGGAGCGATGGTGGGAAAAAGTAGTTTGTGTGTGTGTGTGTGTGAGAGAGAGAGGGAGAGAGAGGGAGAGAGAGAGGGAGAGAAAGAAAGCCAGGAAAGTTTCATCACACTTTACCTCTCTGTCTTTGTTGTCTGTGTGAAGTCTCTAGACAGTAGAGTGCAGCACATTTACCTGCGTCTTGCTGGAGTTACATCAGTTACAGGGTACAGCTATGGGGAGGAATACAAGATCTCTACTTAATCTTTACTCCTTATATGAAAAAATTTCAGTTGTAATCAGTGACAGTCTGATCTACAGCATATTTAAATAAAATTCAAATTTATTAAGTCCAAAAAAAAAAAAAAAAAAAATCACAGCCAGATGTCATACTTGACATTTATTTTCTATTTTTAATAAATCTTGAATTATTCATAGGGTCAAGACTCCTCATCTTAAATTGTTTATTTATGAATCTATGTTTATTTATTGCAGGTAAGGATCCTGTTGGAATTCTTCCCATCTTAGAGCCGGCGTCAGAGAAAGATAAGCCTGGAACCCAAACCAAGGTGTGTCTTGCATATGACCACCCAGCACCCTCGCTTATCCACGCCTCTCCACTCTTACATCTGACATTTGTCAAAATACATTTCGCATGAGCAGATACTAGCGGAGTGTTCAAAGCAGGCCTCGATGTGCTCGACAAGCCAAAACAGCACCGTTTCTGTGAGCTCAGCAGTGACAGACTCTCTGAACTCACGCTTCTCCTGCCCTGCGCACTTCTTAAACTAAATAAATCAAAGTGCCTGCGCTGCCTGGCCTGCTTTTGAAGTGATAATTGCAGAATGACATTTTCCTGCTGACCTGCTGCTGATGCCTCATACACCACAGGCAGGCACTGTCTTTCCTCCTCATGCTTTTGCGCTCGTGGTCTTAGAATGCTTTGTTTTCCTTTCCACGGAAATGACTGCGCACGGACGGATATTTTTTTTGTGCTTTAAAATGTACATTTTGTCTATAAACTGGTTTTACCACCTAAAGCCTCAGACAACTGATAAAGATATATAAAGAAAAATGTTTTGTTTCTCAAGAAACTTTATTCAATACACATAATATTTGCTTAAAAAAAAAAATCTAAATTCATCAAAATATTAGCTTTTCATCTTTATTAAATATTCCACAATCATCTATAATGGTACAGCAAGTCTCTATCTCTCTCTCTCTCTTTCTTTCTTTCTTTCTCTCTCTCTCTCTCTTTTTTCTCTCTCCAGATCTTTTTTCCAGCTCTGCTTTCCTGCTCAGGGCTGCAGTTGTTTTCAGATTCCCTCAAATGTCAGCTAGTTTCAGCCAGTTGTCTAATGATGAAGTGAGCTGATCTCGAACCTGCCCCAACCTGGAGGCCATGGGATCAGCTTCTCGCCCCTGGTCCTGCACCGTAGCCTAATTAAAATGTATTTTTACCAGGCTGCAGGTTATTCCTCGGGCAGGAAAGAAACCACACTTTAAAATTTTTTTAAAATATTACGGTTCAAATTTTACCCTATATTTGCAGAAAATTTCTTGTTTTCTCATCTTTTGCACTTTTTATTTTTTTTTACTGCTGCTTGCAAAGCACACACTGCTAAATCTGTACGGTTGCTGTCTTTTTAATCCATAAATACCATAAATATATAATGTGTGTGTCTCATTAGCATTAAGAGTCATGTGGTGTCTCTGCTATCGAGGCAGGGCCTAAGCCCAGCCAGAGGCACAACACTTTCCACTAGATGATAGAACACAGTTCTATCTAAACTGTTGCTGAATAATAATTCTAAATAATGTCAGATGTAAGAGTAGCTGTGTGCATCATGAACTTTAAAACTGTGTCCCGTGTTTGCCTTTTTATTTAAAGAAAATCTCTCTTTTTTTCCCTTCTTTTCTGCCTGCATCTGTTTCTCACATAAACTTTGATTAGACGTGTGTAATCTGAATGTCATTCGGTCCTGGTGTGAATGTTTATGCGGATAAAGGCAAGGCAAACTGTCATTGCATTTCTCTGGGGTAAAATTTCCCACTCTGATTGTGGCTGACATGTGTGTGTGTGTGTGTTCAATTAGGGTGGCAAACAGAACCAGCCATTCAACAAGATAACCAGCCAAAGTGGATGTAAGAGAGAGGGAGTGGTATGGACGGGTTTCGTCACTGAAGAACTTCAGCACTTCACTTTCTCCCTACAGTGAGTGTGTGTGTGTGTCTGTGTGTGAGCAAGTGTGCATGAGCGTGTGTGTGTGTTATATATAATATGTCTGTGTATGTGTGTGTCTGTGTGTGTGTGTGTGTGTGTGTGTTTGAGAGAGAGAGAGAGAGAGAGAGAGAGAGAGATTTTGAGTATTTTGAAGCAATATTCTTGCCCTCGAGTAATAAGGGTAATAGCTAGGTATAGAATGTCTCTAACAGAAGAGCTAATACATTTAGCATCTTTTTAAGCTCCGGTCTCTTATTTTGCACCTTCAGGATCATCTGAACCCTGTGAGTGCACATATCTGCATGCAGTTACCTGCTCTGGTTCATTTCGTTTCTTTAGATCAATGATGTGAATGTTTCCTTTCTGTCAGTGCCAGTGTTTGTTTTTATTGAAGAAACCTGGGTAATACTGACACTGACAACACATAAAACCTCCCAGTGTGGATAATTGCTTTTTTCTCTGGTGATGCAGAGTGCAGGAGAAGGCTTCCTGGATAAATGTTTTCTCCTTTTTATTGTGTCTCTCAGCATTTGATATTAATGAGAAAACAGGAGCGGAAACTCACCAAGACAAGTCACATAACCAAACAAATCTCATAAATGGCCCTGGTCAAATTGCCTTTTGTGAAACTGCTTTCTACATTTTCAGTAAAAAAAAAAACATGTGTGGAAGTGGTTTTCCCATGATTAGTCCATGGGGGAAAAAATTCAGGTATGTTTCATTTTGAATGATCCTATAGCATTATGCATTTTCCTGGAAGGAAAAATGTTGAGTTTTTCTTTTTTCCTCCTAGAATTTAAAACTTTCCTAATTTCAGAGGATGGGTAATTTGTTGCTGCTGGACTGGAATTAAAACATGATGAGAGACTCTACAGTTCCAGCATTTAAAAGTAAATAAAATGATTAGAGGTGCAGGCCACACATACAGCGCAGAAGTCGAATGCAGTGTGGAAACACGCTCACGGCTCTGCCTTTCTCCCCAAACAAACTACAGAAAGAAAGTAAGAATGAGAAAGTATCGGTAAAGGAAGGTTTTGCTGATTTTTGCTTCTATATTCTGATGACTGAGGCATATTACTGCCATCTAGAGAATCACAGGAGACCCCACAGTGAATGTGCAAAACCTCAACATGCTGCTGATTAAAGCTGCACTAAAGTGCACAGCGTACAAATATGTTCACAAATTATGTTGCACTTATTATTTATTTATTTATTTATTTAACTGGGATAGTTAATAGGATACACAATGACAAAAAGAATTGGATCTACAACTTAAAGATAAATTTATACTACATTCTGTCAAATATATCTTTTTTAAATGCAAACAATATGACAAATCTGACTTTAATACAAAACAGCAAACAATTTCTATCAAACAATAATTTTCTGTCGTAAAAAAATTCAACAATTAAAATGAAATAACCTGTTAATAAAATCACGAAGCTCACAAACTCCATTATTCTTTTAAAGCTCCATCTCCTCCCACTTGAAGAAGCCATCCCAAACCTGCGCTTAACACCATGTAGCAGTTAGTAAAAGCTCCTGGCATTATCTTAAAAGACATTGAACACTGCCTATTGCTCCAAGAGAGGATCGCTTGAATACCGCTTTATATTTGAAGTTTATCTATACGGGGCAGAGGCGGTTATTTCTCTTTCTCACTCTCTCTAGCTTTGAGCTTCATTATCCTCCTCCTCATTTTTATCCTCGCTCAGATTTACATATCAAAAAGTGAGCTGTTGTTTGCTAACCTCATATGCGACTTTCCCGAAACATCCATGCTGGGCTAATATCCGTAAACCATAAATTACAATTTCAAAGAACAAACACAATGCACTGAAGTGCAAGTATTGACATCATAGTCAATGAAGAGAGAAATGAAAAGACTGCTGAAAAAAAAAGAAGAAAAAAAAAACATGGCAGGAGTGATGTTACGGGCCATGCCGGTACAGTTGATATCTGTTTGAAGAGAACATGAAAGCCTCATTATGACCTTACACCTTATTGGGTGTGTTGTGTATTGTGTAGTGTCTGTGTGTATATGAAAGAGAGAGAGGGAGAGAGACAGAGAGAGAGAGAGAGAGAGAGAGAGATACCTTTGCACAGAAGTAGCTGAAGGAATTAAAACAAACAGTTGATTCTTGAGCCAAGAAGAGTTCCAGTACTTTTACAATATTTTTATCAGAAAAACTAAAAAAAAAAAAAAACATTTCTGCTTTTATGTTAATATCATGCTAAAGCCATTGCTTTTTTTCTGGAAACAGAGAGAGGCAGGTTATATTATATCTGCAAGTGTCATCTGTACAGTATATAACTTACTTTTTAAATTGGATGAGGGTTTGCTCTGATTTAGTAAGTAACCATATCTCAACTTATTTTTTACAGCTGTGACCGGCAGAAATCCGTTTATTTCTAAGAGATCCAGAATTACATTAATTTGCTTTGTATTTGTGGTTGTCCAAGCATTTTAGTTTTTTTTATTATTATTATGTTGTAAGGTAAAAAGAAATGCCTTTGTACCAGAAAATAGTTCATAATCATTATGCAGAATGTGTTGGGATTGTGTGAAGTGCAATTATGGCATGTTTATAGATGCTTTGTCAGTTTGTGGGTTGCATGGGCATGTATGATTGGGTGTGTGAATCCAAGCTGACGCCTGTCCCCTCTTCACATGTGTTTGTTCTTTAATTAATCTGCGTGCATGTGCATCCGCTGCATTGTTATCCTGCCAGCTAAATATTTCCCCTTTTTGCTCGTTTTGGGGAAACCTGCTTTAATCAAACTCAGACTCACATAACAATTATATCTAATTAGCCCAATTATCAAGACTCTAATTACACTGAAATATACCCCCTAAATCTCATATCAATTATATCTGTGACTTTTCCTGTTATAAAAGGAGAAAGGAGATGATAAGATGTGATGGAGGGGCCTTGTTGCCTCCAGAGAATGGGTGATGTTGCCACTATTCTCCACACTCATTCTCCTTTTCTTTTTCCGCTAAAGGAAAACCTCTGATATATTAAGACACGTGCTCCACTTATTGCTCTTTTAAAGAGGCAACACTAATTTTCCCCCATATGAAAATGGCACCTTGTTTTCCCAAATCTATTTTTACATAAAATGCCTTTACCTTTTACAATAATTTATGTCCTGAAATATAATTTATTTTTAAACTATGGTTTTTTTTGCAGCCATTTTGATTATACCTTTAAATCTACTCCCCCATAGATAGTTCAGTAGACATACTTACAAGATACATTCTTGTCATGAACATTTTTGCATTTATATTCCTGTGCTAAATCCATTTATCCATCTATCAAGGAGCTTCTGTAGTTCGACTGGGGACTGTAGACACCAATTGTGACTATTGTATTTAATCCTATTTTTATGACCATGGTAGGACCTCCAGCCAACATTCACACACTACAGGCAATTTGGGAAAGTGGGAGAAAACCGGAGTACCCAGAGGAAACCCACCATGCACAGGGAGAACATACAAACTCCATGCACACAGACCATGAGATAGAAATAGAACCCAGACCCTGGAGGTGCAAGGTGCCAGTGCTAACCACTGAGACTCTGTGCTGCCTGTGCTTATAATAATAATAATAATAATAATAATAATAATAATAATAATGCATTTTATTTATTAAGCACTTTACATTTGTGGACAAATCACAAAGTGCTACACAAGCAATTAAAAGCAAGAATAAAAAGATAAACGTGCCCATAATTAATATGCTTTCCTGAACAAAAAGGTCTTTAACTGTTTTTGTAATAAATAAGCAGTGTTTTAATAGATTTCAGAACTTTTACCCAAAGGTAATTTTTTATTAGATTACACATTTTAGATATTAGATAAATTACTTACTCACTCTTCGTCTATACGTTTAATACATGATACAGGATCATGGGGGGAACTATCCCAGGAGGCTTAGGGCATGAGTTGGGGTACACTGGACAGGGTGCCAATCCATCACACACACACACACACACTCACACACTCTACCAGAGTACCCAGAGGAAACCCATCTAGCACAGGGAAAACTTGCAAACTTCATGCACACAGGGGCGGATCTCAAACATGGCCTGGAATCAAATCCGGACCCCGGAGCTGCAGGGCGACAATACTAACCACTAAGTAACCACGCTGCCCCCAGCTAAATTACCCTTTATTACCAAAATTAAAGTAACCCCTATATGTTGTTAAAAAATATGTATCAGAGAGACTCTAAGCAAAAGAGTTTATGTAGCGCTTTTTTCCAGTGTATTATGCTGTAAGCCTCAGTTTAACAAGATGTTGTTTGTCTTCTCAAAGGAAGCACTATTGTTTAGTAGGTGAGAGTGGAGTAGACTGTGGGAATTGGAAGGAGACCAAAAATTGGATTTGCATTTTTTCTGGACACACATTAAGCTTATAGTAACTCCTTAGTTTACGGAATATACTCTTTTAGGAAAAAAACTAACAACAATAACAACAAAAAAACAGTTCCTGAATGTTCTTAATACATGCCCCATTATTAATAGCCATAAAGTAACCAGTGTTGATGTCATGCATGTGGTTGTTTTGGCTAGAGTGGCATGAAATCACCTCAGGGCCCTTTCCTGTGCTTAGAGCGACACAGAGAAGCGCAGTCAGACCCCTGAACCCCTGAGAACCAATGCAGTGACACGTGCATATATACACACATCTGTTGGTTTCCCCTTTGCCAGTGTGGATGGCCTCTGACTTTTCTAAAATCAGAATTGTCAGATCTGACGAGTTTTTGGTCACAAAGCAACATAAAAGCCCTCATGGGTGCGTGTGTGTGTGTGTGTGAGAGCGAGTGTGTGTGCATGTGTGCCTCTCTGTTTAAGTGCTTTGAGACACACAGGTGCTCAGTGCAGTGTAGTATAAGGTCATGGTCATGCGCCAAAAAGGAAATAAAATATATTTTTTCTCCACTTGAGGAGACCTGAGCTGTTTTAATATGACACATTAATCTCAACAGACCTTGCTAGTGATAAACTGTTAACAGTAAAAGGGTTTGAATACCATTTCCCCATATATAAACAGACAGCTTTTTAAATGTTTTTATTGTTTTCTTGGGGAGAAAAAGATTTATATTCATGCACAGTTATTCCATCATGAGCATGCATTTGTTATGTGAGTTATGGTTCTTTACTGAGTAAATAAATAAGGAGAATTAAATATGATTATTGATCAGATAATTATGTGATTAGTATTATTGGTCATAACAGATGATGTAGTCTAATGCTAAAAACATCCATAAAAGTAATCAAATTTTCACATAACTATGATAAAACTGATCTAATGTTAGTCATACAACTATATATATATATATATATATATATATATATATATATATATATATATATATATATATATATATATTTTATTATTATTATTATTATTTTTTTTTTAATGAACCATAAAAAAACTGTAAAAAAATGTGACTTTAGTTAAGCTCCTGAGAAATAAAACAACTAGTCACTTAAACACTGCAACAAAAATGAGTTAGCACATGGGTGTGGGGGATGACAGAATCCAAACATACAGTACCAGTTCATTATAACACTCTATGCCAGCCCTGCTCCTTTACCTAAGAAGAAATATTCACAAAAGACTTAAATAAACAAATGTTTCATTCCAGACTTAAACACAGAAAGTCCAGAACTATAATTATTTCCAAGGCTATTCTATAACTGTGCGGATTTGTAAGAAAAAGGCTACTGGTGTAATATTCATTATATAAAGTACCAACAAATAGCATCCACCTTTTAATTGGATGAGATGTGGCAGATCATAAAATAAAGCAGTTAACTCAGGTCCGTGGAGCAAGACCATTCAGTTATTTTTAGCTCAATAGTAGCATTTAAAAATGTATGAAAAAAAAATCACTAGGAGCAGTGCAGTATGGAGAAGCACATGTGAGTGATGTCCACTTAGTTTTGGCCATAACATGAACCTACAAATGTGGCATTGACCCAAGATTATAAAAGATTTTGGTTTTTGTTTCCTAAACAACAAAAAACAATAATGTGTTTTGGGATCTCTATGTTAAGCATGTAAAGATTGTGTTGTTTAAGAAGCACAGCTGTGAATACAGTCAGTCTGCTTAGGCTAAAACATTGCTACTGTAAATGACACACAATAAACAATGTGTTGGATACATGCCTTAGTAAAATAGACATAGCTTAATTGATTCCGTTTGGTCAAAATGTTGGTAGAGCGCCAAACACTCTTTGCTGGCCAACCCATTTTGTCATTCACATTCTTTTATAGAGACAAAACTTGATCTTATAGGTTAGAACCTCAGCATGGGACCATGATCAAGGGACAATTTTTTTAAATATTTAAATAACCTATTAAAAATACAAGGAAGAAGGTAGCTAAAACAAAATTGTTTTTACTGAATTTTTATTACTAAATATTTAGAAAACATGCAAAACGATTTTGCTCTTTTTCTTTTTTTTTCTTTTTTTCCAGCCTGATATCTGTGTGTTGGTGCTGCTGTGTTTTGCTCCATAGAGCATACAAGCTCATATTAGATGATGACTTGTTTCCTTTTGCTAATAAAGACACTGATAAAACCCAGTGCTCCCATGCTGGGAGCCATCCACTATCAGCCTGTTAAAGGTCACAGTGAGGATTTATTTAGTGGTTCTGGAGAGCAACCTGCTCGTAACCTAGTCTTTTACCTCTCAGCATGGACCCCAGGTGTATGAAGATGCCGATGTTTCCACTGGGTTTACGAAGCTTGGCGGATCCGGCCGTTCCGACATTATAGTCCCTGCAGAGACACACAGACAGCACATAAACGACCACATGTTGTACTGCGCTTTAATCAACTACCATCACACTCATTCACTCACTGCTGGCCTGTAAAGAGTGTGTGTGAGCTATGAAGCCAAAAAACACTATACGGAGAAAAGCTGTGAGCATGTGTTCACAGTAGGGTGCCACACACCCTTTGCTGGCCATCCCAACCCATGCTGGCACTCTCATTCTTTTATAGAGACCTGAGCACTTGTCTAATAGGTTAGAACCTCAGAACCACTTAGCCCATGATCAAATGAGAATTATGTTTCATGCTCAAGATTAAGTGAGAGTGCCATATTTGCCATCTTTTCTTGTGTCTCAGCTGCAAATAATTCTAATAATTGGGCAGCAGCTGAAGTCCTGTTCTAATTATAAAATGCCGTCCAATGCTACAGCTGCATCAGAGTGCAATAACTCGCTTTTACAGCTCCCCAAATCCCATCTCTCTCTTTCTCTCAATGAAATAATTTACATGCATCTTTACTATGCCAGTGCTATGGAAAAGGCCTGTAAAGGGACCTAATATTATAGGCTTAAAAACCCAAATGGAAATGAAAATCAGTTAATGTATGAGAAAAAAACATCTCATTCTGCCAAAACAATTCCTGCCTAAATAAGTAGATTTTTTCCCTCCATTTCTATTGTCATTATTTGTGACATTAAGAGTACATTGCAAATTCTATGATTCACTTATAATACATACTTAAAAGTGTGAGATGAAATAAATTGAAATGTACTGTAGATACTTAAATATTAAATTTATTAAATAAATGCGTCCAACTCTCCCTAAATTAATCTCTGGAATGATAACTGGTCAGTTGACTTCCTATACATTTTTATAGTGTCTCAAAGAGAAGTTTAATATCAGAAAGTTCTCCTATTGTCCATGTGGATTTGTTCTAGGTTCTCTCTTTACCTCTGACCCCCAAAACCTTGCTTTTTACTTGGTTTGACTCTGCTTAACTGTCCTGCTTTACAGGCATCTCATGTAGATATTTCAGTGGTCCCAGAAATAGGCTTTGGCTTCAGGTTAACCATGACCAGTACAATGTGGAGGTGGAGATGTATTAATAAAGTATTAGTATTGTCTACATAGCCCTTTAAATGTGCATGTTTTTTTTATTACTATTGCTCTAGTTTTTGTTTATCCACTTTAGTAAATGCATTTTGTTACCACATACTATTGTGTCATGCGAAAAAAGTCTCATGCATTAATCTTTTTTCATTTTTTTATGCGACAAGGCTGTGTTCATATGTCTGTTTTCCATTTTGGTCTCTGTGTGTGGTTCATGAAATTATTATGCGATGTAAACCTTTCTTGCTTCAAAACAGGAAAAATCTGATGACATTATATTAGGTTTTGATGTAATCATAGAGCTATTAGTCTGTAGTGGGAATGATCTATGAACATAGCGTGTACATGTGTGTGCATATGTGTGTGTGTGTGTTTTTCCTATGAATACAATCACATTTCATGCAGTAACTGTAAAATTGCATAACAGTCGCTTTTGAACTACATAATGAGTCTTCTTTAACACAGCAAGTCACACTAATATAGTAACATAAGGTTTGCCTTAACTAAACTGTGTGTGTGTGTGTGTGTGTGTGTGTGTGTGTGTGTGTGTGTGTGTGTAAGAGAGAGAGAGAGAGAGAGAGAGAGAGAAAGAGAGAAAGAGAGAGAGAAAGTTTTGGCATATGTAGTATGTATAAAACTGGAAATGAAGAGTTACATTGTTTTCAGTGATCAGTGTCAATATGGTGCTTGTTCTTCACATCAAAGAGTGTTCATGGAAAAGTGGCATGTTACAGCCACTTTAAAGTAGTTAACACATTGGTGTAAGTCCTCTGAAGACTTTTTCTCATATTTCTATTTTTACAGTTTCTATCAATCATGAAAAATGCATAGCTCCAAATCCATAAATATTCACAGATAAATAGGTCTGTTTGCCACATTTCATAGCCTTTCATAGACGTTGTCTGAGAGGAACTTTTTCTTTTGAGGATTTAACCCTGAATCTTTTTGAGCACAGTCTGCTGGCATTAAACATGAAAGCCGCAGTGTTAATTTATGCTTAGCTACAGTTGGACTGCTGAGCTTGATGTACAATCACAATTAAAACTAAAAGTGTACATTTCACCTCTACACATATAAGATTTCATCATGTAGGCTTGAGTGAGGCAGTACAGTTTTAGTGGTTTCCTCCAGGATTGGGGGTTTAAAGCTTCCCCCCGGTCTTCTCTGGGTACTCTGGTACTCTGGACCTGAAGCCTATCTCAGGAGGCTTAGGGTACAAGGCAGGGTACACCCTGGACAGGTGCCAATCCATCGCAGGGCACACACACATACACACACACACACTTAATCACACACTACGGGCAATTTGGAAACGCCAATTAGCCTAACCTGCATATCTTTGGACTGTGGGAGGAAACCGGAGTACCCGGAGGAAACAGTCGACAGTGCTAACCACTACACCAGACTAAAACTGTATAATAATAAAAGTGTTGTTTTTGGTAATTCTTGTCACAACATTTTTGTTTTTTTACATTTATTTTGCTACATTTAAGTCATTTATTTGCTCGAGGAACTGATGAAAAACGTTCTTCATATATTTTTTCAGTGAATAAGTTGCCCAGCTTCATCGCATTCTTTAGTAAAATAACTATTTCCATTCAGGCAGAAATTTCTTCAAATGTTTTCTTTCATAACCAGGCCTTCTTTGTTTTTGTAGAGAAATATAATATAGTTAATTTAGTCAAAAAGCTCATTCATTCATCATTACTTATTAAAATGTCACAGTACATATTATGTACATGCATGTGTTAGTAACTTACCCAAATACATAAAAATACAAAATAAAAGCTCTTTCTTTGTGTGTGACTAGGGAATAGATGGACAGGTGCTATGGGAACATCACTCACTATCACTGGCACATGACACAACGTGATAGTGAGTGACCATAGTAAAAGCATGAGCAGAGATGCTCTGATTAAATCAGTGTAAGGTTTAGTTCTCATTGGAAATAGTTACCTAAAACACATACTGTTCTGTACATGCCACAATAGTGTCCCAGAAGCATCACAGGAAACATCTCTGATTGTCCCAAACTAATTTTTTGTCCCTGTGATGCTGTAAGTCTCGAGCACTGGTAAGGGCACAACTCAGTTGAGATGCTAGCCCATCACAAAGCACCATCCGCACACACATCTGTCTACTCATTTAAAACTAGAGGCAATTTACCGTAGCCAGTCCCTCTACCAGAGAACCTGGGGAAAACCATTGCAGAGGTGCGGGACACGGTATAGACATGTACTCTCTCAATCTATCTATCTATCTATCTATCTATCTATCTATCTATCTATCTATCTATCTATCTATTTCTCTCTCTCTCTCTCTCTCTCTCTATATATATATATATATATATATATATATATATATATATATATATATATATATATATATATATATATATACATATATATATATGTGTGTGTGTGTGTGTGTGTGTGTATGCACATTACCTTCATTGATTGACAGCTACAGATTTGTCATTACTATATTATCTTCTTTTGTATACCTTTATCTATATACTGTAAACCCCTGAACATAAAATCAAATTTACAATTTCATCTTTTTCCTGTCTTTTCCTGTTTTTTTTTCTTTAGGCTCCTTTTATTTTGCTTCTAATTCTGTAATATATATATATATATATATATATATATATATATATATATATATAGACACACAAAAAATGGGTTTGGCTCATTCACAAAAATATGCCTATGGCCTAAAACAAAAATGAGGATAAAAAGTAATAGCAAATAACTTAATCTACCAAATAGAGAACAAGTCCAGTCTTTAAGTGGGCCAAGATTTAGAACCTTAACCAAAGGCACAAATAGTTCCCAAAATCCCAGCCCACAGGCTTGAATGCTTAAATCAGTTTTTAGAACTGGCAGAATTACTTCCTCCACTGTTCTTTAATCTAAAATTGAAAAAGCTCTTGTGTTCATGTTATAGACAAACACCCTGCCATCTTGCTTTTGTGAAACAATAGCAGAAAATGTTGTGACCAGCTGGATGGAAAAAAAACAGTACTAGTAGTCCAAAGGTTATTGAAATTTTAAAAATAACTATTGCCCATGCCAAAAGAGTTGAGAGAAAAAGTTGAGTGAGGAAAAGAAGGGTTCAATCTGATTTTACTGGCAGAAAGATACAGTCAGTATTAGGTTGCTTCCATCTTTAAAATTTCAAAGATGGCAGTACACAAGAACATGTCAAGCAGCAGACATGGCAAACAACAAAGCTACAGACAGGCAGAGGGTGAAAACAAATCTCTACTGACAAGGATGACCGCAAACCCATTTAAATGTCATTCAATAACCGTTAGATGACATCTAATGACCTTCAAATACAGTGGCAAACTGAAGCTCTGGTGAAGTCCACTGAGAGGGTGGTTTGGAACAGGCTTTTAGAAGTCTGAAGGCTGAAGTCATGCAAAAAACCCTTCATCAATGAAAAGCGAAGAAGAGCCAGACTGAGGTTTGCAACAGACCACAGGAATTAGACTGTGGAGAACTGGATTAGGGTCATCTTCTTTAAGGAGTCCAGTTTTAAGTTATCTGATTGTTACAGAGGGACCTGGAGAGGCCTACAAGTCTGTGATGATGCGGAAGAGCATCTGCGATGATCTGGGGGTGCTTCAGAATAGGGAAGAATAGGAGAGATTTGTCTTTGTGAAAGATATATGAATCAAGACAAGCACAATGTCATCCTGCAAGAACATTTGCTTCCACCTGCTTTGAATATGTTCCCCAAATCTGAGGATTCCAACAGGACAATTATCCATGCCAAACAGCAAGGTTGATTAAGGTGTGACTGGGTGACTGGCAGATCAAGACCCTGTCATTGCCAGGCCAATTCTAGAGCTGAACCTCATTGAAAACCCCTGGTGGGGGAGAGCATGCCAAGATGCATGAAAGCTTTAATTGTAAATCAGGGTAATTCCACCAAATACTGATTTCTGAATGCTCTTTAGGAGACACATTAGTACCATATTGTTTAAAATCAATAAGAGCTTGCATTATTCAAGATCTTCAAACACTGCATATTTTGTTGTTTTGATATGTTGCCATTTTCAAATGATGCTCCATTTTCCATCTTCTTCTTCTTCTTATTATTATTATTATTATTATTAGAATGTGGGAAAAATGTTGTCAGTAGTATTAAACAAAACTATTCATTTTACCAAAACACCTACCAACAAAAAGTAAAACCTTTAAAACCCATCATTTTGCAGTTGCCGCTTATCTTTTTCCAAAGCTGTAAAACGTAATTATTTGTATACTTGATAAGTACCAATATTTAAATTGTTTTGGGTTTTCAGTCTGATGATTATTAAACACAAACTTTATTTACTCCTTTTTGCTCTTCAAAGTCCTGCTGCATTACATGTTTAAGTAGTGATGAGAACAGGTTTAAAGGAGATGAAAGATTTCACATTCTGTAACAAATTCTCTGTTGAAGTGACCTTTTTTCACAGACAGCTGAAAATATTTTAGTTCATGCATCATCAATATCTTCATTATGGCAGTGATGGAAGTCATCTTTTATTTGCTGCTCTGGCATGATGCCTGTTGACAGCCAGCCATCTTACACTCGTCTTACACTGACACACTGGCTTTTTGTCCAGTGTCTGATTGAAAAAAATTTCAGAAGCATAGAAGCTGTTTAAAGTAGACTAGTTAAATTGTTGATTTTAAAGATAAAATCATTCTCACATGTTATTCTTACTAACCTGTGTCAATATTTAAAGGAGTTGTTCACAGAAGGGAATGATGAATAGAGTTGGCCATGGAAGGGCAACAAGCACTGAGATGAGCTCTTAGTGAGATGGTGCACAGTGAGATAAAGGATAGTCCCAGATCCCTGAGGTATGAGCATAAAAATTCTTGACTGTCCTTGGTCTCTGGACTTTGTGACATTGTATGTCTTAATCCCCTCCAAATTGGCATTGCAATAATATACTAATTAGGTGTAATGCCATGCCAGTAAGATGACCAACAAAGGGATAAGCTAGATTGTAATTGTCAGAGACAAAACACCAGGCTGTACACCTTTATAACTCCTCAGCCACTTCTACCTGTGCAGGGTCATAATTGCTGTGTCTGTGATAAAAGTGATTTTATGGTAGCCGAGTTCCAAGCATACTTTAGGAATTTTTAGATTAAGAGAGAGTTTAACTTACCTTTTAAGGTTTTTTTTTTTTTTTTTTTTTTTGAGTGTTTAAGGAGAGTTGTCAGTCTCCAGACTGCCGCCATAAGTTCCATGATGTTAGAGGATTAAGCACTTGTCTGTGAGAGGATAGCTTGCACTTCATCCTTCTGATTCCATCCTCTTTCATACTTTCTGTGAGAGAAACGGAGCACCCCATTTAAGCCCAAGTCACAAACACCCCCAAAGTACAGCAAGATTACTTCATTTACGTTTACACTACGGCATTTGGCAGATGCCCTTATCCAGAGAGGCTTACGGTTGTGTTTTATTATACATGTGAGCAGTTGAAGTTTAAGGGCCTTGATCAAGAGCCCAACAGGGACAACTTGGTAGTCGTATGATTTGAATCTGGTACATTTTAAACCATACCACAAGGCCTTAACCACCGAGTTATCCCAACTCCAGGACCGCAAATAATTCTTTTCTACAGCTGGCTCTGGAGGCACTGGTTGCAGGGTACCAAACAGCCATTTTTTATTTGGACAGACCACAAACTTCTGGCATATATCCAGGAGGCCAAGCACATAAACCTTCAACAGGCCAGGTTTGCACTGTTTTTGCCCAATTTGTGCTGTTGTTTAGGCTTGCCACAGAGGTGCCTTATCTAGACAATGGTATTTGCCCTCATGACTCACAGCGTGTAAACCCTTAACCCTGAATTGGAGTATGCCCACAAACTCTTTGCCATTTTAATTCTGCATGTTTCCATTTGAATGCCAGTACAAGTATCCTTCACAAATGCTTGCAGATCAATAGGAGATGGCACCTTGGGCCAATCCGCTGGCATGGACCCTGGGCATGGTAGGCCAAGAACCCTTTTTCCCATATTTATGGTACCGCACTCTTTATGATAAGAAAGATTCTGGGCTCACACCAAAAGTGGGTTTGCATGCAGTATCTGGTAGACTGGCAAATATATGGCCTAGGATTCTAGCCTACTGGATATTCTAGACACAGAGTTCATCAAAGACTTTCACAGAAACAGGACAGCCAGGAATGTTTTTGGCCATGAACCATTCAAAAGGCATTTTCAGGGTTTTTTTTTATCATGTCCTCTCCTCTAATCTGTTAACAACATGGATTCCACTAGTTTTACATACAACAATTTTGTTTTATCTATCTCAGCATAACCAGTGAAAAATAAACAATTTTCAAATACTCTCAAATGACCCTTAAATCACTATATATAGTAAATAGCTGTAACCCGTGTAACCCGAGTAAGTGTACTTAATAATTCTGTGTACATAAGTGATTAAAAAGTGGCATGTGTTAAAATGTGAAGGTGAGTATAGTTGTTAGTACACTGTCTATGTGTGTGCGTGCTTCTGCTATTTCTTTCAACATGATCCTTAGTCCCACATAAGCCATGTATCAACACTAGATGAAAGACAGCCAATGGTTCTGAGGCTGGTGTGTGAACTTTAGCTTGTGTTTGCACTGTGTTTGTGTATATAATCTGTGTATACATATAGTGCACATGTGATGTGTTCTCCCAGATCTCAGCGAGTTGCTCCACTCTGCACTGATGTGTGCTGTGGTCCAGCGGAGCGGTTGAGCATGGTTTGGCGCATGCTTCCTGCAGAGCTTGGCCTGTCTTTGAGCCCACGGCCCAGTTTCAGCCAGCTCATACTGTTTGTCACTATCATCTTCATCACTTGGTTTCCCCGCCTTTACCTGCACTACTGCAGCCAGTGGCTTTTCCTCCAAGCCCGAAACATACCTGTTAACAGGTAAGACGGACATACTGTACAAGTGAGTGAGAGCGTGTGACCTGAGTGTGTGTAAACCTAGATAAATAAAGGAATAAAAATGAGACTGCACTTTTTTCTCCAAGCCTGCAGAGTCTGGAATATGCTGCATTATGTATAGACAATGTGCTGGATCAGTACATAGAAATTTTGTTAAACCAGACTTTTCTGTGGTGAATGAAATTTTTGTATTTATTCATGTATTTTTTTTTTTTTTTTACAAATCCACCCTTAGCTTTTAACAACTCCACATGGGGGAAGTTCAACGATTTTAGATCCATTCATGACCACCCTTCAGTATGCCCTATGTGGAAAGAATTTATAGTTAGTTATTCTGTCAACAGGCATTAGTCATAAAAAAAAAACGAAGTCAGATGCTGTAGTTGTAGCATGCATGTGGTGTTGATTTAATTTATTGTCCTGGGGAGGCGCAGTGAGTACGCATACACACAAATGCAACATGGAATTAAATCATAAGCTGACAGAACATGGAAAATTTGTTTGAATAGAGAGCTCGGAAGGACAACTGGACAAACTGAGGAAGGAAAGGAAAAATAGAGATAAGGGCGAAAACAAAAAGCAACAGTGAGGAGTTGGTAGGAAATGACAAGTTCTCTGTGTTCGTCTGCTTTTATCTTCTTAATGTTTCTCCACAGGACTGGAGTGATCACAGTTGCGGTTGCTGATCACACTGATGACACACACAAACGTACACAGACTCACACACACACTCACAGCCACCACCCCACACACAGCCATTGTTTGCCTCTTTCTCCCTTTACGTACTGTATTGTAGATCTCACATTCCCTTTCAGCTTTTCAACTCTTATACCTTATTGATTTTTCAGAACACTTTTATTAGCCCCTGCATTTTCAATCTATTTATTGTTTTTTTTTTATCTTAGGTATTGTCTATGAGTTTATGTTTGTCATCCATATAACCTTTACTTAACATGGTATGCCTGTGTCCATGTTTATTTACTTTATAGCAGCTATGAAGTTATTCTTTTATTAAGATTTCGACAAAAATAGTTTGTCATGTTGCCAAGAAACTGTACATCCCCCCAAAATTTACTTAAAGTTACAGTTAAGAGTGACTGTAAATATTATAAATCATATCAAAACTATTTATTTAGAGCCGCTTCCATACAGGTCTCTGTGTTAATACAAAAGTGAAAAAAAGTTGTTAATATGGAAAAAAATCAGTACTTTAATTTAACGTCTAATTTGAATTGCAGCCAGCACTACTGTCAGAACTGTACTGTTTTAGAAAATTAATTAACATTTTCTTACAAATATAAAATGGCTAATAAATAGCTTTGTGGTGCATACACTGTATAACTAAAATAATACACAAAATGTAATGCGATTGGTATTACTGCTATATATACAGTATACAGTAGTGTTTGTGTAGTAATTCAAGCATCTTAGTGGTGATATACAGATAAGTAAATAAAATGGTGGCTATGTTATGTTGTAGCAGATATTTTGCTGTAACGTGTTGGGCTACGTGTCCTCCTCTCAAAGGAAAGGGACATTGCGATCCAGTACAGACTCCTTCTGACAGATCACTTTTATCCAATGATGAAACATTTCTTTTTTGTGTGAAGTAGTCTCTTCCTCGATAACAAACTCAAAGCCACAGGAATCACTGAATTATTTAATGTGGATAAAAATAATGCAAATCATCTGACCTTCAAATGTTCTGACTGATTGTGACCTTCACAAGTATATTAGATAGCACTACCATCATAATTAAAATACTTTGGTTATCACAGTTTGAAAGAAGAACATTTTGTTACAGCTGTGGAGATGTGTAGTATCTATGCCAAGACACATTAAAACTGTTCTGATGGCTCGCTGTGGCCCAGCCCCTTACTAAGACACTTTATGTTTTTTTCCTTTTAATTTGTCACCTGTCTGTATTTTTCGATAAATCTCCCTGTGAGATTCGATTATGCTTCGATGCCCCTGTTTGGTCAGCTAGAGGAAGTCCAATGGGCCGAGGTAGGTGTAATGGGGGGTGGTGCTGTCTCGCTCACACATGCTAAAGGAAATTAATGAACAGACACAGAGACCATCGTCCTCCAAATGCTAAATTAGGAGAGCTATGAGGCCTCCTACTAAGTGAATCAGTGCAGTCCGCTAGTCATCATAAACGGACATTGAACTGCTCTAGCATCCCCCAGTATCATGTTCTCACCATACTGACTTAGAGCTTATTTCTGTTTTATACAGTAAGTATAAATAAGTTTATCATGTAAATGCATATGTTTAACAGAAATCAAATTAAGTGGCATTCAATATCCTTTTTTTTTCTCCATAGTGCATCAGAGTCCACATAAATAGACAAATCGCCCTGTTTCCAACTGTCTTCCTGACTCTGTTTCTCATTCCCCCCTTTCTAGGTTTCGTTTCCATGCCCACACTGTGGATTTGGTATATCAGAGCTCTCTCCTGCACACCCTGGAGGAGATGCTGTTGGTGTTGTTGGGGCCCTTGACCTTGAATGCAGCTATGTTTCTGCTGCTTCTGATCAGATGGCTCTGTCAGCTAGTGTTTGGCTCAACTCCTTCCTTTCTGTCAAAGCTGATCATGGCTCTGGGAGTGTGGACAGTGCTTGACCCTCTGGCGGTCTTCACTGTGGACGCTGTCCTTGGGGTAAGTCACATAAAATCATATGAGTGCTTCAGCACTGTAAATAGAAGTTTTTAAATGATTGTAGCAAAGTGACTTTAGAAATACAAAGTGAAACTAGTTTGAGGGTTAAAGTGGGAGTATCTCAAACAAAAAGAGAGGGGGAGGGAGAGGGAGCGAAAGAGAGAGAGAGAGTGATGCAGCTTGATTAGAAGTTTATGATTATTCAGTAAGTTCTAAGCTTCTGTGAAGCTGTTTGATTATACATTAGTTATAGAACAATGTTATTTGCAATTATATCCTTCATTTGCTGTACAGCAAAATTGTTGCAGGCATATTTTCATAATCTCTCATATTTTCAGCATGGCTTACATAATTAACCCCCACGACTGCAAACACACAGAAACTGCTGTGATCAACTGAAATGCATTTGTTATTGTCAGCATAAAGAGAAGTAAAGAACTTCACTTTTATTAATTACTTAATACCATTTCCAATTGTTTATTAAAAATGTACTGACTAAATATCATCATTCATCATTTATTAATGTAAATTTAACATCAAATGTTTCCAAAATGAAGTACTGAAATAAATCCAGAGAGCTTCTGCTATACGTCTAAATATTGCCGTGCCCAGTTAAATGAATCGCCTAACGCGCAGTATGACTGCAGATCAAATCCCTGCTATCCATTAGGACCCAAATGAGGATGGGTTTCCTGTTGAGTCTGGTTCCTCTCAAAGTTTCTTCCTACTGCAATCTCAGGGAGATTTTCCTTGCCACTGTCACCGTCACCCTCGGCTTGCTCATCTGAGACAATCTGATAATTTTTTATTCATACACATACACATCTCATACACTTCCATTATTTCTTTTAATTGTGCAAAGCTGCTTTGTGAAAATGACAATTGTTAAAAGCTCCACAAGCTCTACAAGCTCTAAGCTATACAAATAAAATTTAATTGAATTGAAATTAATTCTTGATTGTAGTAAAAATGGAGTCACCATATCAACATGTTCCACATTCTCTTTAATCTAATCTATGGTAGATTCTTCCTTCCCATCAGAAATGCAGTTTATTTACCACTGTGGGAAGCAAACTACATAAAGTTTTGACAGCAGTTGCTGCAGAAGACCTGGTCCTGCTGCACTGTAGCTGCATATTAGATACTGCACAGCTGGGGTCTTTGGCTTACTTTGCATTTTGGGACTGTTTGATCCGTCATAGAGGAAGGCATTACTTTTTATCAATGTTGTAACTAGCATGGGAAAAAAGAGGTTATTGGTTATACTGTGGTACCATGGCATGCAAATTTAATTCATTCTAGAGATGAGTTAGTCAGGCAAAAAAAAAATTATTTTGCAAAACGCATTTTTCCATATAAAATAATATTTAAGTGTAGATAATCTGCTACCCAAAAATATTACCAAAATTAAACAAATTTTACATTATAATTATATTTTTGCATATAAAAACAATCAAAACATTTAGAACAGACATGCGAATGAAGTAAAAATATAAATAAACATTAAACCCTACTTAAACTTAATTTATAATTCTCCTGGCACCGGCTGCTTTACAACCGAAACTGAAAGTGATTTCCTCTTCTTCTTGCTACCATCCTTGATAGCATTCTCCCATGGTACATGTCTTCACTAAATCTGGCACAAAATACAAATAAACTCACAAAAATAGTAAACTGGCTTCTCTTGCCTTTTCACTGAACAGGTCTTGGACATACTTGCAACTTAGAAAATTGCCTATTGTTGTTTCTGAAGCATTTTGCTAGTAGACCAGTCATGTCAAAAATGTAACTGTGAGAAAAATTAACCTTATTTTAAACCCGAAGTGCTAATTGCATTACTGGTGCGCTGTTTTAATACAATCCTTACCTAATTAATGTATAAATATATGTGTAATGTACTATTTCTTTTTCTACACCTGATAAAGTTTATGAGTGTTGTATTTATGACAGAAATATTGTAAAAGCATTCTACTTTCTGTCATTTTATATAGACAGTGTATATACAGTTATATATATGGTTTATGTTTTTGTGCGGACCACATTTCTTTTTCCTTTTTTTCCCAGCATCTGTCTTATAGTGCAGATAGGCCAGTAGCTGATGCCACTAAGCTTTACTGGCACTTCCATCATTTGGAGCAGTCAGGGATAGCAGGAATTCTGATCACCCTTTTCCTGTATACCGTTCTCTTCATTTTGTCCTTCACCATGTTCTACATGTACTTCCTCAGGTGAGCCTAAACCATATTGTCCCATGTCTACATGGTTTGTGTTATGTCTACTATAACATGTCAACAAGATTGTGATGTCGATATTGTAAATATTAACCCAGTTGCTGAGTTTGTGTCAATTTGACCAGCAAAAAAAATTATATCTGTATGAAATCATTGTTTCACTATAACAAAATGTCCTTGGCGCATTTCCTTTGAAGATCATGTAAATTGACTTATGTTAATTTAATTTTTCTTTAAAACTCCCTAACCCCTACTTTGCTTGCTTTATTTGGTGTTTTAAACAGTCAGCACATAGAGAACATAGTAATCAAACACAGGCAGACAGACACACGCATCCACACACTTTGTAGTGTGAAATTTCAATTTGTACAGTAGATTGTAGATGTAGACATTTCAATTTGTACAGTAGATTTCTATTTTTGCACATCATATTTCTATTTTTATTTTTAGTTCTATTTTTTTTTTTCCTAGCACATTTCTATTTTTATTTTTAGTTCTATTTTTCCTAGTTTAATTTAATTTTTATTTAATTTCTATCGTATTTCTTTTATTCATATTTATTTCTTATTTGTAAACTTAATTCTCTTCTAGGGTCAATGGCAGCCGTAAAATGCATTTCACTACATTTCGTACTGTGTATGTTTGTGTATGTGACAAATAAAATTTGAATTTGAATTTGAATTTGAATTTGAAAATCCTCTGGATTCTATGTTCGCACAATATTCTAAATCTTAGTTATGATGGGCCATGGTTGCTTAGGTGGTTGAGACTCTGATTATGGGGCCAGAGATTCGAGTCTCGCTACCTTGGGTTGGCACCTCTTGGGGGGTAACATTACTGTAGGTGACATTAAAGAAATTTTGCCTCTATTTCTAATCACTAATAGAAGTAAACAGTAAACAAACAGAACAAATCTCTCCCTTTACTCTTTACTTCAAAATTTCTTTCACGGGAGAAAGGGGAAATGATCTGCTTATATTTCACATCTTGTAAAGTATCTAACCAATCATAGGTGAGACTAAATTCTTGTAACCATTCATAACACAGAGGTCACTGAGACATATGATCCAAAGACATATAGTCAAACTGTATTTGAAGAATGTTCAAAAATGACCAACAGCAATACACAAGTGGGCAGGACAAGTCAAACTTTCTGCAGTGGATTGCTCAGACTTTCTGGATGCGAGATTTACATTTAGGCATTTGTCAGACGCTCTTATTCAGACATTTTTTATCTCATTATACATCTGAGCAGTTGAGGGTTTAGGGCCTTGCTCAAGGGCCCAACAGTGGCAACTTGGTGGTTGTGGAGTTTGAACCTGGGATCTTCCGAACCGTAGTCCAATGCCTTACCACTGAGCTACCCCTGGCCCTGGAGATCAGGGATGGTCAGATTTTCAATGAGAGTTGACATGATTGGTCCAAATTTATACAGACTTCCTGTAAGAAGACTTGGTTTTACAGTGAAACCTTGGGTTGCGAGTAACATGGTTTGTGTTCTGCAAGACGAGCAAAGATTTTAATACATTTTGACTTGGAAAACGAACAAGTCTTGGTTTACGAGTACAGAGTATCACGCATTCTTGTTTTGACGATGAGCGTCACATGATTACAACCGAGCCAACGGTTTTTCTCTCTCTTATGCTGCGGAATTGTGGGTAAACATCTCCCCTGCTGGGTCTTAGTGCACGTCTCTTACTGGTATAATCAACATCCGTGCACGTGTGTACTGTTTACTATAACACTGTTACCACATGTGTGTGTGCATAAAACATCTTTTATTTTGTGTCTGTATGTGTGTGTGTACAAACAAGTCTCATTAGAGCGGTTAAAAATCCATTTTCTTTCTCTGCTCAAAGCAAACACTGCTCTGTCGTAATTATTTTTAAATGTAAAGTGTAGGTTAACTTGTTTTATTTTTACTTTACAGCAGTGATTCTGTTAGTGTGTCGCTCAATCGAGTGTCATTAGAGAGATTTCTTGTTTATTTTTCTGATAAAAAGTGTTTCGGTTGTGTGCGCGCATGTGTAAAAAGAGTGAAGGAAGGGTAACTGTGTAAGACGAGAAGAGGGAGAGGGGGAGGGGCTTCTTACTTTAGTTTCACACACACAGCGCCTGCACGCACAAACGGAAACACTTATTTATCGGGATTTATTTTTAAAATTTTTTAAAAGGTAAAGTGCAACTTAATTTTTTTATTTTTACTTTATATTTTGTGTTAATTATTTTTATGTATTTATTTTTCTGGGCTGTGAAAAAAATAATTTGAATTCCCATTATTTCTTATGGGACAATTCGATTTGGTTTACGAGTGTTTTGGAATACGAGCCAACTTCCAGAACAAATTATGCTCGTAATCCAAAGTTCCACGGTAGTTTCTGTGGGATCAAATGAAATTGGTTATCTTTCAGCTGGCAGGATTGATTAGATTTCTCGCAAGTGTGGAGTGCTCACACTCTTTGGGAGTGAAATTCCAGTCCAGATGTTTTTTTTTAGACATTCTCTCTTTTTTGTCTAACTTTTCTAATGAATAGTACATTACCAGCCCAGAGTTGAGACTTTCACAATATGGGATTTAGGTTATTTTTGCCATGGGATTAGTAATATTCTACCCATAAAATGAAAAACACTGACATCTTGTCCAAAAAGGGATAAGAATCATAAATAGACCACTCGCTGTTGATATAATGCACTTTGATTTAACAGTCTCCAATGATTACTGATGAGCAAAGGACCGACATAAAAAAATTAAATGGTGTTGATAAAATGAAATCCTGCTCTCTGGGGTTAGTTGGTGTGAGGGTGCCTGAGGGATATTGCAGTTGTTGGGTTGCCTGACCGCAGTTATGTGTCTGTAATGTGCTTTTGAGTCACATAATAATTTTTCTTTTGTGTTTAAAGTTGCTATTTAACTATATGGAGTAGTTTAAGTAAAATGTAGTTGGGGAACGCTTTAAACAGTGGCTTCAGTTTCTTCATTAAATCCAGGTATCAAAATTGGTGTTAATAAAACACCAGAAATTTTGTTCTTTGTCAGGGCAGTATTTGTCCTAGAGCTGGGACAAAAGCAGAGGCTTTAAGTGTAGGCTATGGACCCACCATTCTTTATGGTATAAGATGTTCATATGGGCTACCTGGAGAGAGACACTGACATACCAGCTGACCTATTTCTACAATAACTCCTGAGGCTGCATGTATAGATAGAATAGTTGTTTTTAATTACATTTATGCAGGTCCTGCATTACTCCCTGCATAAAGGAAAAACATAATGTGTTCCATTAAGGACATTAAGGACTTAATTCAGTACAATGTGGGATCCTGATGGCAACTAAATTCCGCGTATTGAAATGGCTTCAACATAAGGAGTAGCTACTGTATATTAAAAAGCTTTACTTTCTGTTTGCGTGGAGATGTTCGGCCTCCCTCTCACTAAATGCTGTTGTATTTACAGTATTTGACTGATTTGTGGTCATGATGTTTTGTCTAGGTCTTTTTGCTACATGTTAGAAATGCACAAAATCACACTTGACAAACTCATCCTAAAAAAAAGAGCACACCACGTGTATAAGATTAATAATATCAGGATGTTACATGGTAAGTCAGGGGGTTGGCAGCTGGTATACTGTAGGAGAAAGTTACCTTTATAAAATTCCCATCTATCCCTAAAAATTGTATGCGAATAAGTCAAGATATTCTAGGAATCAAAACTGTGAAATAAAATTTAAGTCATTAGATAGGCCTTGCATCAAATCCAGTTTAAGCCAATATAGTAGTTCAGTTCATTTACTAACACTTGTTTTGATATGATAATTGCATTGATTGTGGCCTTTTCTGTAAATCATTGTGAAAGATATCAGTCTGAAACAGTCTGATATTTACTCTATGCCATGAAAGCTTGGTCATGTCAGAGAACTGAATCTAGCTTTGTTTCAGTACATGTGAGTTATTCAGATGTGTTGAGGTCATGTTTTACATATGATAGCCAACAGACATCACTCTCTGCTTTCTCCCATTGAGACAGTAAGCTCTTCTCTTGCATGAGTTAGTCTTTTTTGTCATGTGAGGTTTATTTGAGTCCCGATTACCCTTTAACTGAACCAAATCCCTTTGTTGGGGTCGAAGATCAGAGAGTTTTGAACAGAAGCCAAGTTGTTAGAAGAGAAGATGTCTGATGCACTGCCACCTCAAGACTCCAATCAATAGCTGTTCCATCCTCCTCATTTTTACTCAAGCGCTCCTCTTCAGACAAAGCTTCCATCTTATCTCTGCAAACACATCTTTAGGCCGAGCTAAAGCGAGGATTTACTGTATGAAAGAGTAAAGATATTAGACACACCTTTACAGACAAGTTCTGCTTATCCAGTGAGACAACACAGGTCAATAAGATTCAGAAGATGTCAGAACTTGTACCAAGTGTTGTTCCATAAGAATGGGTGTGCACTGCATAATCTGATCATTTGCAAATCATATATTGTTTAGCCGATTATTATTCAATGTATATATGTCATTTTACATTCATTTTGAGTGACATAAAGATTTCCAATTTCCTGCTAATTCATGCAACACTTCAACTGGGCTATTGAGCAGCCTAGTCTATTTCTGACATCAAAAATTCAGCTTGGTTGCCCTGAGCTGTCATGAGCCACAATTTATCACATCACTATTCTGCTATTCTTCTCAAGCTTTATCAGTAATAAGTTATAGACATGGGGTAGAAGTGTAAGTAAACTACACTGCCCATCCAGAAAGAAGTGGATTAAACCTAGCAAATAGGTAAGAACCTTCCATTTGATAATTGCTGTGATTAATTAAGAACTGTAAAGTGCTTTATTAAAACCTGGAAGATCTGGGTGCCTTCGTTGGTCAGGTTAAGTTGATTATGGTTACGAGCTCAAAAAATGATGATTACCTGAATATATAAAATGACCAGGTTTTTCCACCACTGGATTTCTTTTTTTCCCTGCTGGCATATTTAAAAAAAATGCCAGGATTCATCAGGCTTAAATTGTAAAAGAATGATTCAGAGAGCATAAGAAATCACTTTTTCACATGGATTGGCCACCACAGATTTGGGATTTTAAAACCTGCTGAGAATCTTTGGGATGTACTGGAGAACAGTTTATGCAGTTGGTCTGACTCTCCTATCATCAGTACAGAATCTTGGAGAGAGTGACTCTGGACTGAAGTAAACATTGTGGCATTGGATAAGATTATTTAAATGATACAACAGCTGTAATCAAAGCAAAAGGCATTTCAACAAAATATTAAATATTTTTATTTCTATGTATAATTCCATGCACTTATCCCAGTTTTTCATTGGCGCTTTAATACCATAAAGGTTTTTCCAATACACAGAAGCCATGATCGGATTGCCTGGTTCATGTCATGAACTTGTTTAATGGCCCTAACAAGCAGAAATGGTTTAGATTGGCCAGGACTGTATGGGCGATGTGGTAATAACTGGTGAGAACTCATGATAATTACTGGCGGTGGTACTGTAGAACTGTAAAAACAGTATCATATCAAGTCATGTACAGCAGCAATCCCTCTCACTGATATTGTTTAAGCAGGTTATTAAAGAAATGTTTACCATAAACAGTACTTTAGCTAAATAAATATGACCTACAGTATGTGATGAGAACAACTTACATGCAAGTGTTTGGTTAACAAACTTATGTGGCCAATCTTTTTTTCCAGGTTGCATAATGATGGCAGAATGCTTGATGTGTACCTTCGTCTCCACAGTCCAGAGAGGGCCTTTTTTATCCCCGATGATTGTGAAGTGTCCAATCAGGAGCTTAGCTTTATTGTAAAGAAAGCAGAGCAGTGGAGAGGCTTCAATGGGGAGAGACGAAAGGTTTGTGCTCATATTTTGCTTCAATTTATTGCTCCTGTTGTATCAATATTTCAACCAAACTTTAACCAACAAAAAGATTGCCAAATGTCTCAGAGCTTTTCTCAAACCCAAAAGCTTAACTGGATTAATGTGTGATTTAAAAAAAGAGCTTAATATTAATCCATTAGATTGCCTCTGCTAAATTGCCCAACTGCTGGCTGATAGCTCATGTCAAGCCTGCAAGACTATGTGAAAAAGAAAATTCATTTTTAAAAATTTACTTCTTCTTGTAAATGATTTTAAACACATTTTTTTTATTTAATATTAATTATTTAGTATTTAATGTGAGTCTATCAAAGCCTAATGGCATTTTAACATGCTCTAATGGTTTTGAATCTAGATTCCTGCAACATCACAATGGATGATCATTGAAAAATACCTGATGAATTTAGGAATTAGAGATGATATATAATTCACGTGTGGAGTTTGAAGATAGTAGTCTTTCGTAAATGATTAGAGTTCTTTAGTTACATCTCAGAAAGCTACAAATTCATCTCAAAGGTCTTTAGTTTCATGTTAATTACTTGGGGATAATTACCCAAACTGGATCTCAGTTAGCAATTGTTTGATTAGACTATGGAAACCATTTTACTGTATATTTTAGTCAAGAAAAAATCATTTAGCAAAGATCTGCATTTAGCCCTTTACCATTGCATGCAGTGTTACCCATGCTCATAAACACACACACACACACACACACACACACACACACACACACACACACACACACACACGCACACACGCACGCACGCACACACACACACACACACACACACACACACACACACACACACACACACACACACACACACACACCACATACTCACAGTTAAAAAGTACTAAGGATTGCCATTAAAGTTCTGTAAATATTTACAACATACAACTCTAAAAACCAATTTACAGTAGAGTACAGTAATAGCTTGAATACAGTAGCATATGCTTAATGCTTTTGAAATACTTACAATTAATGCAACTGAACTGAAGGTGAAGGTTAAGGTTGGGCCCCTGAGTAAATTACTGTAAGATTCAAAGCCGTTTTTTACAGTACTAATAGACACTCTTTGCTGTCAGCTCAACATCTCTGTTTTGCTTTTGCTTTCCTACTTTTTTTTTCATCTTTTCACTCTCTGACCTTCAGGGCTTGGTTAGTGGCACGCAGAGTAAGACCTCACTAGTTCCGTCTGCCTGGAGAACACTGGAATGCATTTGCAAAGATTCTTATTTGGGCAATGACTTCTCACCATCTCTTCACCTCAACCCAACCTTTAGTCGCTGTGCAGTTCTGTTCCAGGATTACAGCAATCACTGCTTTCCTAATATTGCCCCTAATTCCTCCTTATTGAACTGATAAAATGATAACACATTAAACCCCTTTGCCAGCATGATGAAAATTTAGGGTTATTGCATTTCACCATTTTTAACATTATCCAGCCAGGCAATTTTTCATTTAAATAAGACGGCCTGGGCCATTATTTCATAATTATTATAGCAAGTTCACCCTGCAAAAAAGGGTGACTTTTCCAACTCTACAAATGCATATCCTTATTAAACTAATTTGCCTACATGCAAATTTTTGTCATTTATATCTCATTAACTATTTATCATCACCATATCAAAGAAACATATGCAGATAAGGAAGGGAGCATTGAGACAAATCTGAAACTAATATTTTGCAACTCTAATGGTTTTTGCATCTTTAATTAGATAGGAGAAGTTTGATATGATTAGGTCAGGATGCAGTGGTTTTCATTAAAAATACATTTCCAAAACTGTATTCCAAATGTGGCATAGCAATTAAATAGTGAATCCAGCATGTTTCTTATTATGAACCCAATTAATATAGGAGAAGCACAATTTTAATAACAAGAGGCCATGAGGCTTTCATTAGCAGAAAGAAGGCAAAACTGAGCAAATGGTATAGTTACAAGTAGAGAAACAGAGCTATAGGATGTTTTAAATGTTTCCTAAATGTTACAGTAAGTATTTTAGCAGGTTTTAGCCTATGCATACACTTTTGTAGAAGAAATTTGTGTTAATCATGTTTGTACAATAAAAATGTTAATTTTCATAAAGATGACCATTACAAAATTGTAATCACCAGATCAGTAAATGATTATTTTAAGAAAACAGATATTAGATTTAACTGTGCCCAATACAGCATGTTAAATTGGAGTTGATAAATATGGTAAATATAGTTGATAAATATGGTAAATAAACCTTCATTATATTTATATATTTATTTTAAATAATTAATTTTAAATATTGTTTAAATCATTTGCTCTTAACACCCTCAACACGGTAAATGGGGATTAGCATAAAAATATCATAAGAAACAAATATAGGGATTATAAATAAATAAATTTATAAAATATAGTTTGTCACAAAATGCAGCATCTGCATTTTCCCAAGTGATTTCATGTTGAATTGTAACCATGTGACACCAATATGGAACTTTTTGGTCATTACACCCTGAATATTTAACCCAGATCTGGGGTAAGGCAGCAAACATTTACTCACATCAGCATTGAAAGGTGACAGGTTTGCAATGCCTATTGAACTTGTTGCCTTAAAGGCAGCCACATGTACAAGTACGTAGGTACATACAGTATGTGCAGGTTTAAAATGTTCTGTATAGTGAAGTAAGCAAAGATTCATCTAAAGGTGTTTTTCAGTGTTTTAGACATCAAAGGCTTAATGAAATAATAATCAGACTAAATAAATGGTGGTATTTTATAAAAACTTTGATTTATTTGACAAAAATAAATAAATAAATAAACTAATTTACTTAAACTCATACAGTAGTATCAAAAATTCCATATATTAATATATAAATAAATACATATTATAATTAATATAAAGTTAATTATATATTTTATAGTTTAGAGTTTTATAAATGTTTTTAATAATGTTAGAATGAATACATAACTGACTAAACCAAGTATTGAAAAGCAACAGTAAGAAACTATTCCACACAATACCCCTAGATTAAATTATTACATCTCTAAAAAAAAAAATAAGAAGAATTGAGGTGAACTGATAAATGTTAAGCAAAATTCTTCTCATTTTATTATACCATGCAAAAATGTTAAATAAACAGACCTTTATTCAGAAATAAAAGACAGTCATAACATTATTACACTTTCAGATCTTTTAAGGTAATAAACAAAAACAATAGCAGTTTAGTTCAAAGATAAATGATCATTTATTTAATTTAATTACTTTAAATCTAATTAATCATTAAAATATTTGCATTTTATATTTATTTTAATTGAATCCATTATCTTCGTGTTATTATATATTACTTTAAGTAGGGCCTGGCTGCTTCTTGTTAGAAACAGAGCTGTTGGCTCTCATGGCTGAAGATTCACTATGTGACAGATGCGTACTGCTGGGAACTTTTGCCATACAAATAATTAAACCATAAGTCAGTGTGACTACATTGCTCCATTTACATACATGGAGAAAACGGATACAGCCATTTCTTAGTAAAATGGTATTTTTGTCATGGAGGCACAGACTATAAAATAGATCTTAATTGAACCCTGTCTCTAGCATTTCAAGTTGGTTGTCATGTGGTCCAGGGGTTTTACTGTGATGCAGTATTATAACCACATACTAATACTAATCCAGCAGCAAAAAAAAACAAACAAAAAAAACACAGTGTCTCTGGTGTCTCTTTTTCTTCCACATGTTACACATAGAAATGAAAAAAGGTTATGCTCTTTAACCACCTGGTGACATACGCGGCAGTTTTATTTCAGCAGGTATATTGTACAACAGAAAAATGCTTAAGGACCTAATAGTAGTAAAGTGTTAATGCTAGTTGTTTCCCATGAGCATTAAAACAATAAAACAAGATCCACATTCAATAACAGACAAAAATGGCCTGGTGTTATTATCATCAAACCTGTAATTTTCAGCAGCTGATCATAAAACATAATCAGATTTTTTTACCCTTTAATTAACTTTATATTATGGTTTATATTCTTTCAGGCCATGTGATGATCATTATTGCTCCTGTTTAAGATATTACACTCTGCTATTAACATTTGAGTACTGAATATTATAACATAAATGGCAGTATGATTTGCATATTATTTTTGTGCTTATTTAATATTCAGTAAGAATTACAACAATTTCCAATGTCACAACCGTGCAGAAGAGCTTCCAGTGATGGAGGTTATCTGTCCATGTGAAAGTTGGCAAATCACCCTTTATTTAATCCTTTTTTTTGTTTTTTTTTTATTTTTTCTTCTTCAGTTTTTGTGTGCTGCATTGTAAAGCAACTACATGGAGCAGAGAGAGAGATAGAAAATGAAGTGGTGCCTAAAATCATAGCGTGTGTGTAATGAGGGCATTAATTATGTATAGCCATTGGTGCAGATGGACCTCATTAATTGTCTGCTGTCGCCTTCTTGATTACTGTACCTGGGAGGGAGGTACTAATGCCTGCCGCGTTTTAGCAGGTAATGCAAACTGTTTTGTCACAGAGTGTCTGACAGTGACGGAGCAGCCGTGCACCAGAACTCTAATCTTCGCCATAATTCTCCAGAAACTTCATGGTGACATTGATTTTGCTAATGGCCGCTGATAGCCCCCGAGATGTTTTCGCAACTAAAATTGCATCAAGATTCTAACAAAGCCACAGCGTTTGTCTCCCCGTCTCTCCTTAATGTGTTTCCACAGGCAGAATTTAGGGAACACCGAAGGTGCTTTGCAAAACAACGGATTGGTGGGTGTGTTGGGGGCTGTCATGAGATGCAGAATGCAGAATTGAGGCCTAATGATGAGCAGACTGTGTTGGTTTTTCTTTATAAACTTCTCTCTCTCTCTGTCTCTCTCATATATTATTAAGTGAGCAATAGGCAAGACCTCTGCTGTCATCTGTGGCCTTAATCCCGCACTCACTGCACACTTCTTAACAACATAAACAGTTTCTTTTCAAACTTGTTACATCACATCTCCACGTATCAGTCTACAAGTTTTGAGCCTGACTGATGTGTGTGCAGCCACAACAGTTTACATCACTATCTTCTGCTGACCCCTACATGTATTTACTAGCATCAACAGATACAGTAACATGAGAAAGAAGTCCATTAAGCTCACGCGTAAATTAGCCATAGAATTTGTTCACTAATTCTCACCTGCTGGCTAGCAGCCCATGACCGGCGGCTCCGGCTTCACTATGGGTCAATTCAGGAAGCAGGGCTCCCTGAAAGCAAACCCAAAACAGGAACACAAACATGACAAAATGACATGAGGGAGGGGTTGACCTGATACCGCTGGGGTCAGAGTGAGGCACCTGCACCCCTCTGCAAGCACACCAACGTCCTTTTACAAAGCTGTTTGCTTGCATTATGTCTGAGAGCTGCTTCTTCAATTACAGGATGCTATTAGTGGACAGTGCTGTGCATGGGCTGGCAGGCCTGAGGCTACAGAGTCTTCATACACCCATCACAATATGAGATGTGACTAGGGAAGGGGTGGGCCTGCCGTGGAGAAAAGGTCAAAAGCTTTTGCTGGGCAGTAATGTGTGAACGTTGTGCAGCCACACAATGGTAAATGAAGTAGAGAAAAGTGAGGTTAAAAAAAAAATCCAAATATATTTTTATACACTTAAACAGGATGTTTTGAGTATTTAAGACAACAGTCTTATAGTTTTTACACTCAGCCAACAGCCGTTCTGTAGATGAAACCTCCTACACAACTCGCATGAATACTCTTCACCACCATGGTAAGCAGAAAAGTATCTCAGAATACACAACATAGACTTTTTTTGAAAAGGTGACAATGTCTATTGTCAGAAGTGCTGTATAAATAAAATATAATTGACCAGAATTTAACAACCTTGTGGCAGATGGGATTCAAAAGCAAAAGCCTACACTAGGTATCAGAAATCTAAGACTACGTTGCAACACAGACTCAACTGTGTTTAAAATAAAGGTAATGTTTAAAATAATATATGGTATATGTATATGCACATTTATTCAATTATATTTTATATATAGTATGCAGTCTACTGTGGAGGCAGTAAAAAAAGAAAGAGGACAATTTGTACAAAGTCATTTATCAGCTGTATCACCAAAATAATTTTATACTGAGCAGTTTACCTTTGAAATGCTTATTTCCTATTCCCTTACTTCCCAACATAGTCCATACAAAAATATTGTTTCATGGGATTCTGTTTACAGTTATTAGATTTATCATGCATTATCTCAGAATGGCCCATTTCTATGTGCCTACTCATTTTTCTTACACCTTCATTGGAGGTACACTCCCATCAGTTCACATGCGAGTTTATATAATATATGGAGCCAGATTTTGATTTAGGATTTGCTTTAATATCTTAAGTAGTTCTGACTTTTTGATTAACAGTTTATCCATAAAACATGACATGCACTTAATATTTGAGAAGAAACCGTTTTAAAATGACTTCATGAAATAACAACTGTGATACTTGGGTGTTGAATGTTGCCATTTGAATATGTAATATGAATATGAATGCATCTTAATAAGCATATTTTCATTAAGTTATGCTTCATTCTTATCATCAAATGACATGGCTTGGGTCTAAGTCAAAAAGTAATACTGGGTCTGGTTTCGGTTTAGTAGGAATTTTATCCAAAATGATATCACATATTTAGCGATTTCCCCTCACAGTGATGAATATTTTCATTGTCGCTGATGCGGATTTTATTGTGGTTCATACTTACGCCAAAAACAAAGTCTGAAAAAGAGGAATCTTTCATCTGACTAAACAGCTAGGCTGACTGTTTCCAGAAAATATGGGAGATTCATTCAGCAGACACATCCGAGATAGGCTTTTCATTTCATTTCATCCTAATATGTTGCTCACCAAGTCAGCTGTCAAAACAAATGCAGCTGGATGCTGCAAAATTGGGTCCACATGTTCAAACTCTCATAGATCCTGCACCCCTCCTCCTCTCATAATGTAGAACAGAGGGAACAAATTGAACTGTTGACAGATGAGGGAGCATTCTCTAGAGATGTTCTGGATGAATGGAATTTTTTAGAAAGAATATCTATGTTCTAAATTTAGTTCTCATTCAGAACACCTTTCAGATTAGTCCGGCCTACTAATGATATTGTTTTAAATTAGAGCTGTGTATTTATTTCTTATTTCTTTTTTCTTTTTTCGTGACCCCCACCCCACCTTTGTTTTTTTTGTTTTTTTATGCATTGTAAGATGAAAGATTACAAAATAACAAATATGTTAAGTATAGTTCATTGGGATATATTCTTAAAGCAAACAAAGTATCAATAATTGTAAAATAGTTTTACAATTTTCAGGAAAGTATGAAATTTGAAGGAACATATCTTATTATTTAATAATTTAAGCAAAATCACTATTTATTCATTATTTTTTGCATATATTATGAGAAAATTTACAAAATCAGACAAAATGGAATACATACACTATACAGTCTAACTACATGCTTTTTTAATACTGTATGTATTTATTAATTTATTTATTTTTGCAAAATGCCAAGCCACTCTGAAGAAACAAAACTTAGAAAGTGTCTTGCCCAGGCAGTCTTGTTCTATGCTGCTAAGTGGTAAATTGCCTTAAGGAATTGTTTATGGATTAAACATGCTTTTTAAAGCATTTATAAAAGCAGATTAGTAACAGGGAATTATGCAGATGCATCAATATGATAATTCTCAGATAAGATATTATCATTCTCAGTGTTTTGCCTTGTCTTTCTTTTCTTTCTCAGTTCTGAATCCATAGTTATTCTCTTTACACTATTTTAAACAGTACATTTTATTATAAGATGCATTTCTTATAAATACATTGAAATAGTTTATGTTTTAATGCAGAGTGCGAGTTTTCCCTGGAGTAAATGAAAGAAGCATTGCCTTGCTGTACTGAAACATGCTTTTTTTCTCCAGTTGTCTGTCCTGTCTGAGCTTATACCAGGTTACATTCAGCCTTTCCAAATCCAAATGGCAGATAAACAGCATTAATTGCATAAACTGGCTGCTCCTTCTTCCACAAGTCTACAATAATGGCCTATTTCTATTCTATTCTAATGGCTGGCAATGTGTGGGTTATCCATGCGTGGGGCCGAGCTCTGATTAGCTGAGCCTTCTGCATCTGCTGGTTTAGAATATGAATTCGAATTACAACGTATCTGCTCTGCTGCTTTACAAAATGAACTCTCAGGCATAAAACTCTGCATACACAGAAATAGAATAAAAATTGCATTGTTATTATGTAAACATTATAGTTAAAATGTGGGCATTAATCATATGAGATGGTTGCAGTTGGAAACAGAAGAATTGTAGAGCACATGCGCTCACACACACACGCACGCACGCACACACACACACACATACTGTAGACGGATGCATGCGGAAAACTAGTTTGTTATTTATGGATTATTAATAAATGATTGTATTACAGCTCATTAATAAGAGATTAAGAGATACATCAAATATATTTTACAATACAAAGAAAATACATAACAATTTTCAGCATATATTTGCCACTCCACAGGTCCTCTGTTTGGTCCTGAGTTTGGGATCATGTGTGTTTTTCACAGGTTCCATCTCCTGCCTAAAACATGAAGTTAATGGTATTGACGATGCTAAAAATAAACCCCAAGATGATATTGAGTGTGTGTATGTGTGTAAGCATGTTGATGGATTGATGTCCCAGTCACTGTGATTACTACTGTATGTTCCTGAACCTTGACAAGTATTTTAGATCCTCCTCAATTGCGATCAGTGTTAGAAGTTACCGAACAAAAGTTAACGAATGCTTATGGATATTTTGTTTGTAAAGCATGAAATACATTTGCGGTGTCTCTTATTTATGGGTTGTGAGATTTGCATGTGACTCAACTGTGTTCAGTGTAAACAACTGTCTACACAGCGCTCAAACACTAGAGGGTCGATTAGGTCAGGCTTGCATTCCTGAAAACAGTCTGTATGTGTGAAATAAGAGAAAAAGAAAATTTTTGCATTTGCAAGACTGTTAAAAGGTAAACCCAAAATATGAGCATGCCTAGGTTTTTCTTTACATATTATGCATACATGCAGTCATACTACTTTTTGTAAATTAAAGCCTAGTCTTTATGCATAGCTCCTTTTTGTATTTTTGGATGTGTGTGTTATAGGGCTCTCACTGACCCACATTGGCTCCTGTTGGTTCTGTCTGTCCGTCAATCATTCCGTTTAGATCGACCAACCCTGTCTGTGCACTCTGTGCTCTATCATATCAAACTGTACCAGGCTTGCCATGTGCCACTACCACATAAATAACCCAGGCTGTCCGCCACACACACTCACACACAGACTCATTCAAATGCACCTGTCACTGTGATAAAGCACTCGCCCGCAGGGAAGCATTGTTTACATTTTCACTCCACTCTTCGCAAAAGTGAGATTCTAATTATTTTTCCCCACTGTAAATTACAGCCAAGCGGGACAGAACCAGGAGCCCAGAGGATCCACCAGGTGCAACACTGCACTCTTTTTATCACTTTCTTATTCTATAATTATCTATCTATCTATCTATCTATCTATCTATCTATCTATCTATCTATCTATCTATCTATCTATCTATCTATCTATCTATCTATCTGGGTATGTGTAATACATGCATACACACACACATGCACACACACACATACACATGCATATACAGTATATACACTACAGTATATAGGACGCACAGTACAGATTGAAAGTTGATTGGAGGTACTGTACTATGCAAGGAATGCAGAAGTGAGAAACTTCTCTTACACACACATATACCGAACATACATATACACACGGTTGACTTTGCTGTTGTGCTCATTACATGCAAGTCTAGAGATATTCAGCCGAGTGGAATACATTATTCTTCACATTTCATACATAATAATGTGCCAAAATTGCATTGCATTATTTGTCATTCCCATGACTAGAGAGACAGAGATGGCGAGAGAGAGGGGAAAGATTTAATTAGCTCAACGAGTATGCAGATGGAAGGTAAAATTAGGCTAAAAAGAGAGTGCTGCAGATGAGTAGACTCAGTAATGACGGCACTATCTTATTTGGATCACTGAGAGTGAGATGACACAAAGCTTTGTTTAGGTCCCTTTCGTTTCCTGAAGGATGGTCTCCTATTTTATTAAGTATAATACAAGAAAGTGTATACTGTATGATAGAAAATCAGTTTGATAAAATCAAACACCAGTCCTGTGTGAGGGATATGTAGCGTTTTCCTGGTTTGGGATCACTGCCCGCAATGCTCACTGCCTTTAAATGTATTATTTCATATATGTCCTTAAAAACATGTTTCTTTCAAACCGCATTTTTGGCGCCTTGTTATTGTCACTTTCCCTCTTGCCGCTGCAGAGCATATCGAAAGAACCACGCCAATCTCCCGTGACCCTCCATCAGCACAACTACAACTGCATTATGAAGCAGCTCTTCCTGGTACACCACTCTTTTAGCTTGTACATTAAGAATGTATTGAATACAGGAGACACTTACACTTGAGTGCGACGCTTATCAAATTTCGTATATCCATTTTTACAAATCTGGAAACATGTAATCTCATTTGGCTGGGAGCAGGCGCAGGCTCATTTTGAGGAGAGTTGAGCGTCGTCGGCTGCCGTTTTTATTTCCACTTCCTGGATCCCGGCCTGTCTGTGCATTTGCCGTAACATTTGTAAAATGCAGAATTTATGTCAGTGTTTGGAGACATGGTTTGATGTTTATAGTCCACAAAGAAGCAGTTGCTGTCTCTGCTGATGCATATAAAGGGACTGATATGGGCCTCTATCAGATCCCGTGTACAGACGTCCTCAATAAATCCAGGCTAGATTGGTTAGAATTAGGTTAGCTCACTTGAATGCTATCTGCTTAATCCACAGATGGGCTCTCTGAGAACACCCAGGCTTTGAGTCTACATCAGTCACTTAGTGCCAGCACTAGGACAATGGCACAGAAACCAGTCATACGCCATTCAAACAGACACACACAAACACACACACACACACACACACACCTATTTAAACACCCACTTACTCTCTTATTGGATGTTTATCAATAGGTTGAATTGATAAATTATTAGGTAAAAAGAAAAAACTTTAAGATATATCATGATGTACAGTATGTAGGTATAATCAGGATTTTTTACTCCAAATTATGCATGCAGTTTTGCATTGAGCTACATTAAACAGACTTCCAGATTTTATCATTATTACAGAGACTTAATCAGTTATAGTCTGTATAGTGCATAATGTACAACCTTAGACGTGTGATGGTTTCATATAAAACTGTATATAGTACACACGTGCCATACAGGCCGCACCAAGTCCAGACACAGATAAGACACTTCAGGTTATAAATGATAGGGAAATGGGAGTGTTCCTACTGTAGTTTGCTTGGTTATGTCTTTCACAATCTCCTCTGACGGTGCACAGTAAGAGCATTCTCTCTGGGCTTTCTGTGCTTATGAAGTGTCTAATTGCATTTGGTAATGACTCTTGTGCTTTTAGCCACAGCTGCCTGTATAGGCAACACCTTTAAATAGCCATTAAAAAAATATACTTGAAATGAAGTTTCTGTCGCAGCCTGACCCTGCCCTCATTTCCCCGACAACATAACACTTTCCTGCTGTTTTTTTTTTCTTGTTGTTGATCAGAGTTGTAATTACTGGGCCAATTCAGGGGTCACCTTGAGACTTATAGTTGAAACTTGTGCATTTCACCTTGATTAAGTCTTGGTAAGATCCATACGAAGCATGCAAACTGAGTGGGAAAAACTGAACGAAGGAGAGGACAGAACAAATTCTAATAGTTTAAGAAAAAGAAAAAAAGACAGACAGACAGACAGAAATATTCATGCAGTAATTCAGGCCTGTCCTAGCCTGTAGACTTCTTTCTCGATCACTGAGACAGATGCGCCTGAATCTGTTCCCTCTTCCAAAGGAGTTTTTCTTTTACTCTCAACTTCTGCTGGTGTCTCAGACTGATAGATCTCACATTCTCAGCAATGGGCTTGGCTGTATCACTGGCTAAACATCTTGTCTATGCATAAATATTGTATGTACGTAAAAAGGTCACGCACTGTATGCCAGTTAGGTGTATTGTTTTATGTAAATGTCTATGTGCTTATGGTTAGTATGTGTGTGTATGAAACCTGACACTATGTTGTATGTAATCTGGTTTAGCTGGGCGAGAGACAGCTTGATCTTGTCACATCGATGCCAAGACCTATATACCTTGCCACACACTTGGTTTGCTAATATTTTCCACGCTGTTCGGCACCTAAACAGCACACACACCTTTACAGCCAAATGAGAGCTGTGCAAGCTGACACCTGCCCAACTATAAAAAGTGTAGTTCAGTCAAAAATGCAAATAAACCTAAGCCCAACCGAAGCAAGCATGGCCACAGTAACATGTCAGTAGCTTGCATGACCATACTATCGGGAAACATAAGAATCTCTGGGTGAAATTTTCTTTTGGACTGAATTTATCATCCATATTGAGCAAAAGTACATTTCTGTTCTCATTTCACCCAGACCTCAGTAATCATGCATGCTCAGATGACGTGCATAGGTTTGGGATATTTTTTAGGTTGTTTCTTTGTTTTTTATCCTGTTAAGTATTTGGATTAAAATAACGTTTCTCGAGGCTGTGGGTGTGCTTTGTGCCGTGCCAGGGTCGTAATTGGTTGAGTAATCTGGCAACTTGATCCCCTACATTTCTGCCCCAGCGAGTACAGATCATCAGTAAAGCTGAAGAAGAGTGGCTAAATTAAAGAGGATTACTGTCAACTGGTTTGGGATTTGATTCATCTGAAAAGTGCTGAACTGTTGTCTAAGGTACGGGCAGGTAATACCGTCAAAGTGAGCATTTGTGCAGGTATGTGTCACTAAAGCCCTTCTCACCTCCACCCTTTGTTTGATTGTGTGCATACCTTTAAATGTATGCAGTACAGAGACTTCTGCTCACTACTTAAGGTTTTAATTTCCACCTGGGCCAGATTTCCCGTAAGAACCTACATGTAGACATAACACTGTTGGGGTGGAGGAGTTAATGATGATGGTGACCTCTTTGTCTTCCTGCCAACTTCTGTCCTCTACTAGTCATAGACAAGAACTAGTCATTCTTGTGCTGTTTGATTGTTACAGGTTTTTTGGAGTAGTTCCTAATCGGGTCGGGGATGTGTCTTGTCTCACAAGGTGGCAGTGTATGATTACATCTGGACCCAGGAAGAGTCTGGAGGGTACGACTCCCCTGGGGCTGCACCCACTGTAGCGGGAGAGACGAGCACCCATGTGTCCATCTACACACTGTTCCTGAGTGGCCTGCGCCAGCGCTACAGACACTTCCTCAGGCAGCCTAGTGGAGCCATTGTAGAGGTAGGACAGAGAGGTTTCTCTCTCATACACACTTGCTTCCTCAATCTTACAAGGTCATATGTAATTTAACAATCTCAACCACTGATCAAACTACCAGTCAGGTGTTTAAAGACTGGATCAGTTTATCGAGGCGTGTTGGTAGTTTTGGAAACTGAATATGGTTTAAAGGGGAGTTCTTGATTTGGAAATCCAGATTTTGGTACCTTTGTCCTCATATTTGTTTTAATGTGCGGATTAGAGAAAGAAGGAAGAGCTGGAAATTCTTGCGAATGAGCATAATAAGCTTATTTTACCTTTTGTTATCTTCACTAGAAGAAGAAAGAGATGGAAGACAGATACATACACATAGTCTAGGAGTATCTGGCCTGAGGCAGTGACATCACTCAGATCAAAGAGAGCTAAAAGAAGTGCTAAGCATTATTGTTTTCTTTACCTGCTGACCTGGCTCTAACGCCTGCTCACTGGGTTTTAGCTAGGAACTAAGGGGGGAGCAGTGACGTGTTCCCCACTGCCTATATTCCTGGTACGTTTTTGCACGACGCTACACATTACTGCACCCAGTCGAGCAGCACTGAGCAGACTGCTGGCCAGATTGCTGTCTAATTAAATGTTCCGCAAATTCCACTTGGTAACAACTGCAAGCATATGAATTAACTCGCATCCCCCCAAGAACAACCTGGATCAGCCCAACAAAATTAATATTTTAAAACTTTCATGTCAAAAGCAGCAGATTTATGCCGTGTGTGTGTCAACAGCTTGCTCCCAGGGACTGCACTCAGCTAATGGCGGATCACAAGTCTGCTTTTGACGGATGAGAACGACGCCAACCCGCGGCATATCTATCAGTCTCAGCGATGCTCCACAAATGCATAGAATACAAAGGAGTGTGAAGTGATCTTAAAGAAAAAAAAAACAGCTTTGGTGTAACAGGGAAATCTTACAGGGCCTCCCTTAAAAAATACACATCTGAATTTGTCATTCTTTTCATATGGACTGCTAAGAGATTCACCCAGGAAGCATTGTATTTGATAAAGGGTATAATATCACCCCAACTTGTACCGAAATCCGCCCACACACTTTACTACTACTACTACTACTATTACTACTGTACTACTACTAATACTACTACGACTAATAATAACAATAATAATAATAATAATAATAAAAAAGGGAAATTAGTGCCTCCTAAGATAAGTCCAGGAGATGTACCAGGAGACATTCATGTTTTTTTTTCCAGCTTTGAAGCCGATATAATGTAGCGGAAATAACTATAGCTCATTCAAGGCATTAGGTGTGAGAGCTTCACTTGCATTTATGTGAAAAAATAGCTTCTTTACCTCCTTCAACCATCTTCTAGGTGCAGAGAGATATAGTGAAGGAGCATAAAGATATTTCATAGAAGGTCAAACACTGATTTTATATCTTGTTGGTACTTCATGGATTTCTAATAACATCGACTTCTACCATGAAAGTTGCACTAATGCAATTGCTTGTGTTGCACCTTTTATTCTGAGACATTAGTGTCTGATGGATGAATCCCATTTCACTTACCATGATTTTTGGAAGGCTGATTTTAAACACAGTGCAGCAGAAAGCAAATTTCCTCACCATATGGACCGAACATTTATTTGATGTAAACAGTCATTTAGTAATCGCAGCCTACCTTTATTACACCACTGTGATGTTAAACTCAAAGTTAGAAATTGCTTATGAAACCAAACCATTATTTAAACAGATGTTTACCAACTTCTGAATGGCTTGAAACGGCACATTATAACAGCTCAAACCTGAGTGCAACCATAACTACTCAGCTCCTGATTGAGCAGAGTGCAGCTTCATCTGTAGAAACAAGTTGCCGCTGGACATAAACGTTTGTGTATTCATTATGCTTTGCAGTAGAACGACAGAGGCTTTATGTGCGTCTGCGCATGTCTTTCCTCTCAGGCTACTGTTTAAGTGTCTGTGGCCTAAGAAAATGTTGCTGTGGCCCACTGTGTTGTGGCGTCTCTCCTGCCCATATGTCTAGTGGAGCATATGTGAAGCCTGGCATCACTTCTGTAAAATTCCCATTAAAAATGCACAACTAAAGCTCCAACAGCTTGAATATTACCTCCAAACAGATTATTAATGCCTTTGTGAGAAGAGAAAATGAAAAACAAAACCACACTGAACATTCAGCATGCACTAAGCACGGACACTTTTTCTTTTATCTTTTGTTGGAACAGTTAAGAGTTTATCTGTTTTTTTGTGTAGTTGCCTACCACCAGTAGATATATCTAGAGCTGAATTACTGACATACAATAATAGGCCAGGTTAAAAAAAATTAGTCTAGGTTTTAAATTCTAACAAGGAATACCGATTAGCCATAGGATTGTGATCACCAACTGTATACCAGCAAACTGGTGATACTGTAGGATCATGGGCACCCAAGGATCAACCATGCCCATGTGATCAAAGGCCAGCCTATCAGTCTGATCCTACAGAAAAGCCAATGCAGCACAAATTACAGGAAGAATTTCAATGTTCACCACGACACAGTGGAAAGGCACCAGAACACCCAAAGCACCACAGTACAGCATGTTCTGTATGGTGCCGAGCATGCAAATAGCCCCAGGCTGCCGTCCGGCCTACAGACTCTCCAGATCCCAATCTTAGTGAGCACCCATGGGATGCACAAGACAAATTCATCCTATTGATGAAGGCCCCAACCTGCACCCCACAAGACCAAAAGGCACCCAAAAATGTCCTGGTGCCACATACCAAGAGGTCTGGTGGTGTCATACCCTGAGGGGCCTGAGCTGGCCCTAGGGGAATCCATAACGTAGGTGATGGTATGACTGATGTCAAACTCATAGCTATACCGCTGATTTGACTAATTTCTTCTAAAATAAGCAAATAAGTAAAGGCTGTATTGTACAAAGTCTACTAAGGCCACACTGGAATATTGAGGGGTTCTTGCTGACATCAAATCTCCCATTTATCGCTCTTTATCTGTGCCTCATGTTCATGATTCACCTTGTATGCAGTCATGTGGAACACTTCTTACCCGCACACTGTCTCAGATCAGTTCTCAGAATATGAAAAAGTTAACCTTTAAGAAAGAACCTTGCAGCTACTTTAATTGACAAGCTGCATCAATCCTCTCTCCTCCCTGGCCTGCTCTGATAATTACTCCTGCACGTGTTTGATTGCTGCTGTCAAGGGGGAGACTATGCTTCATTTGCTACGGGGTTGACGCCTCACTTAAAAATACAGAGTTTTTTTTTTTTTATCATACACCTTTTGTTAACTTTTCTATTTTATGTTTATTATTTTCTTTTATTAACTTGTTTTATCTTTTTTTATTTAGTTTTTGTTTCTGTGCTAGGAAATAATGTCCTTGACTCTGTGTGTATGTGTGTATGTGTGTGTTACATTGCATGCTGGAAGGCATAGCACTTGTATTGGAAGACCATGGGTTTGTGAATAGTGCAATTATCTTGCAGGTTTGTGCTGGTCCAAAATGCTTTTAGTATCAGACAGATATAAGACAGAATACCATAAACTCCTTAAGTATTTTCAGTGCAGATGAGCATATTTGTAATTCAGTACTTATATACAGTGACCTCCAGAATTATTGCCACCGTTAATGGAGGAAGGTGTGGGTTGAAAAATGTCTTTGTAAGGAGGCTGTACCCTCCTTTTGCCAACATAACAGCATCAAGTGTTTTTTTCCTCTTTGTAATGCTTGATGAGATGACTCCCCCAAAACAATCTCTCCAAATTACTGACTATTCAGCTTAGTCCACAGAGTTTTTCATGGGTTTAAGTCAGAGGCCTGAGATGACCATGAAAAAAAACTTGTGTGCAATGTGTCCCTCATTTAGGTATTCTTGTAGTTCTTCTAACTAAAGAACCAGCTCGAGTCGAAGTTCCAGCAGTATCTAGTATCTAAATCCAGGTGCTATGTTAATTTAAAACACTTTATATTCTGGAAAACATTCTTAATGGATTATATCCATTGTTTGTGATTGCAAACAAGTTGCTAGCACTATTCCTGCCTCAGCTCTATGTGTGGAGTTTGCATGTTTTCCCCATGCTTTGTGGGCTTCCTCTGGGTACTCTGGTTTCCTCCCCCGACCGAAAGATTAGGGTAACTGGAATTCCCAAATTGCCCATAGTGTGTGTGTAGCATGTAAGTGTGTGCCGTTCACTGGGGGCTCCAGAAGCCTGTGACCCTGTATACAGGATAAAGCAATATAGATGGTGAGTGAGTGAGTGTGTGAGTGAGTGTGTGAGTGAGTGTGTGAGTGAGTGTGTGAGTGAGTGTGTGAGTGAGTGAGTGAGTGAGTGTGTGTAAGTGAGTGAGTGAGTGTGTGAGTGAGTGTGTGAGTGAGTGTGTGAGTGAGTGAGTGAGTGAGTGAGTGAGTGAGTGTGTGTGAGTGAGTGAGTGAGTGAGTGAGTGTGTGTGTGAGTGAGTGAGTGTGTGAGTGAGTGTGTGAGTGTGTGAGTGAGTGAGTGAGTGAGTGAGTGAGTGAGTGAGTGAGTGTGTGTGAGTGAGTGAGTGAGTGAGTGAGTGAGTGAGTGAGTGAGTGAGTGAGTGAGTGAGTGAGTGTGTGAGTGTGTGAGTGTGTGAGTGAGTGAGTGAGTGAGTGAGTGAGTGAGTGAGTGAGTGAGTGAGTGTGTGAGTGTGTGAGTGAGTGTGTGAGTGTGTGAGTGAGTGAGTGAGTGAGTGAGTGAGTGAGTGAGTGAGTGAGTGAGTGTGTGAGTGTGTGTGTGAGTGTGTGAGTGTGTGAGTGAGTGAGTGAGTGAGTGAGTGAGTGAGTGAGTGAGTGAGTGAGTGAGCATTTGTGTTTCATTGGACTTTGGAGCAATGAATAAAGGACACAATGTTATGATCTAGGGATACTACAGTTGGTCAGATCCACAAAGTAATGACCAAGAAATGAAGTCAGCTGACTACCTGAATGTACTGAATCGATCATATTATCAGGTATATTCCAGTCACGTGAAAGAGTGGTCCTGGAAGCATGAGGAATACTTTTTACACCACACTGCCAGATCAAGCATTAAGGCGGTGGAATTAAATAATGGGCCTTTCAACTGTTTTTTTTCTTTACCCTGGCAGTGTATTTTAACAGTGAAAATGGGTGTTCTCAGCATTTTTTTATAACGATTGCCTCGCTCTTGAAGGTCAACACATTTAGTTTTATTTCAATGGTGTTTTCTCTAATCTTCTTGAGATGCAATGTTGACAAATGAATAAGAGAATCTATGAAAAATGGTTAACATCCTTCTTACAGTCAATAACTATGTTTTTTTTAGCATTCAGATAATGTACAGTATGTAAACATCTCACAATTTGAATCAACTGCTCTGGAGGTGAGGTGCAGCAACTTACCTGCACCCGCGTTTCAGTGTTCAATTAATATGAATGCCTTCAGATATGAGATATATGCACTTAATTATTATTATTATTTTTTTTTTCTTTTTGGTTTTGTGATCCCATCATGGTGGTCAGCTTATTGGGGATTTGGACAGTGTGGCTGCTCATCAACATGTCCCGTGTCAGAAGACACGGCAGAAGGAAGTCGACCGCAGGTTGAAGAGTTCAACACATGCACTGAGAGAAAGGAAGAACAAGAATCCTGCATGGCGTAAGCATTGGTCTTATACAAATTGAACTTTTAAATTGAGTTTTAGATTTTTAAAACCTATGTTTATCATTGCTTTGTTTTGTGTGATTCATGTACGTGTGTGTGTGTGTGTGTGTGTGTGTTTAGGTTGTAACAGAGTGGAACCTCTCAGCGCAAGTGCCTGTGAACCCAACACAACATTGAAAGATTACTCAGGACTAGTTTCTTTACAGGAGCTAAAACTACCTAAGAATCTTAGTGAAAACTTCTAGATGTGACAAGTGTGAAAGGTCTCAAATAAAAATCAGGTGACACACCAGCATATTTAGCAAGGTGCTACAGTACTCCTAAAACTGATTATGAGCTTCATTTTTATTTCAAAGGTGACAGTGTTGCATTTGCCCTCGAGTTGTGTAGAAAAAGGCACCAATTTAAACACAGAAAAAGGCATGGCATAAAATGAGCTCTGAATTGAGTCAAATTTCTAAAATAGGTTTAAATGTGTGCAAACGAGCTTCTGTCCACTAAGATAAAATATTAGACAACCTAAATCTTATATACGAGGGCTATAACTAAAGTGGGCATAATGTTTGTATTAACTGACATTATTCGTTCAAATTGCATATGTTGGTAGTTTCTCTTTTCCTTTACACAAAGGAACATGGTATAAACATTACTCAAAATAGTTGCCATCACTGAACCTAATTTTTGCATCCATCTGTGCAAAAGGGTTTTTCAAAGACAATTTGAGAGTTGGGTTGCATTGATTGTAATGGAGTATATATATCAACCATGTGCACTTTGCATGTCCTGTCAGTTAATCAAAAAGTTATGCCCACTTATGCATTGTTTTTGGTACAGCCCATATTTTATTTTTTATTTAGCATGAAACTTGCCTTACAAGAACAGAGGATAAAAGTACATCAAGTGTGGAAATATGTGAATATTATTTTAAACTTTTATAATGTGAAAATTAAATTAAAGCAGTGTATATTCATACAGGTGAACAAATAAATATATCATTCATTATATCTTTAAAAATTAACACAACTCTGAAAGCAATTAATCAAAGCGAAGTAAAAATTTATATATATATATATATATATATATATATATATATATATATATATATATATATATATGGTGTCATCAAATCAGTGCATACATACTGTACATATACATAACATATCAATGTTGATGGGAATATATGTAATGATAAAGATAAAATATGTAATGATAATGTTGTAGTGAGAACATGGGATGTTAAACTTGGGAAATTAAACATACAGTAGGATTTTTATAAGCAGGACAAATAAAGTAGATAAGCACAGGATCTGAGCGACTTCTGGAATGCCGTGGTTAGTACCTAACAAAAGTGAGCAAAGGAAGGAAAGCTGGTGAAATGGAAACATGGTCATATGCACCGAGGCCATTTAATGTTTGTAGGGAGTAAAGGTTAGCGCATTCAGTCCAATCCCACAGAAGAGCTAATGTAGCATGAACTGCTGAAAAAAGTTAATACTGAACACCATGCAAACGCAGCACAAATTGCATTGCAACTTGCTGTCTGGCATGCACAGTTGCAGACTGGTCAGAGCAACCGTAGAGCAATGGAAGAAGGTGGCCTAATATGTTAAAAATGTGGAAAAAACATTTCTTTTCATCTGGATCTAGAAAAATGATGGCACCAGGATGCATTATGAAAAGAATAACAGTCATCAAGTGCAGTGTGACAATCTGGACAACGTTGTGCTGAGGAACCTGGGGTCCTGGCATTCATGTTACAAATATCACATACGTAAACATTGTTGCTGACTAAGTACACCTGTTCATGTTAACATTATTTTTAAATGGCATCTTTAAGCAGGATAATATTCTTTGTCACACTGGAAAATTGTTTAGGAATGGTTTGAGGGAGGCGACAAAGAGTTTGCGGTGTTGAACATGCCCCACAAATTCCCCAGATCTCAAGCCGATCGAACATCTGTGGGGTGTGCTGGACTAAGAATTCTGATCTCTGGAGGCCACAATTTTCAACTTACAAGATGTAAAGAAACTGTTACATCTTGTTGCCAGATACCACACTTTTGGTCCTGCGAGGTCTATGCCTTGGGGTGTCAGAGCTGGAAAAAGGGGGATTTACACCATAATAGGCAGGTGGTTTTAATGTTATCGCTGTTTAGTGAGAGTCCTGCATACTGCATGCTGCAAACCTCGGTGCTCATTGCACTTGACAGTATGATGCCTTGGACTTCTGCATTGATTCTTTACATTTCCACATGTGCTTGCTTTGCTTCGTGTCCTCTGTCCACCCCAATGCCCCCCCCCACCCCCCCCTCCTGATTATTGTTAACCCTCACGTGTAAAATTGTAATCAGCTGTTTCACATTTCTTCCTCTGGTTACGTGGGTATTTAAACCCTTGTCTTTCATTGTCTCCCTGTGGTGTTGTGTCTTTTTAAACTCATTGAGCCATTTGTATTTATTGTGTTTGCTTTGTTGCTTTTTTGACACTGATCCTGCTTCTCTGCTTGCCGATTTTACATTAGCATAGTTATCGCCTGGACTATTCCTTTTTTTTTGTTGTTGTTGTTCTTTTGAACTCTGTATTGGACTGTTTTTGGATAGCATAATAATATTTACTCCATAAATACCTGGAACAACCATAATAAGTGTTTTTCTTATTTTTACTGAAATATATATACTTAGTATAGTATACTGAACATATATATTGGTAAAGAGCCTATTCTTTAGAGTAGGCACTGTATTTAAACCTTTAGCTTCCCTTTACTTGAAAACACAGACCTCTTACATACACCAAAAAGCTAAACCTGAATTTGATGTAGACATTATAATAACTGTTAAGTAAAAAGTATTCCATTATAAAATAAATGCTCGTTGATACATTCTTAGTGCTGCCTCCACATTCTGAAAAATTAGGATCCTAAAAGTCGCTTATCAGCAGCCAGTGATAAAATATCAATATTGGGAACCCATTAGGCAGGATAATATTCCAGCTGCCTTGATTTGTATTGAGTATGTGTCTGCTGGCCAGGGCTTTGATGAAATGAACTGGCCCACAAATCAGGCCATAATGGGAGCCTACTTATACATACAGCTTAATTAAAGGTTGTGGGCTTATTAACATGTGTCTGAGAGATGGAGACCTGCTCCTGCACTGAGCCAGGTTGTAAAGGTTTTATAGATAACCTATCATTATTAAAGCCCATCGTTTAATATTGGATCTTAATAACCTGTCATTTTGATGATGATTCCGATGATGATTCTCTTTATGGCAAGTCATTACACCTCAAAGTTGCAGCTGGATTGCAATGTGTGTGTGTGTGTGTGTGTGTGTGTGGGTGTGTGAGTGTGTGTGTGTGTGGGACAGGTATGAAGTGATCAGGAACTGTGGGCCCCACTGCAGTCGTTAGATTCTTATGGACATTGCAGCTTTTAGCTTCTCTACTATTGTATAGAGGATTAGAGTAGATTCTTTAGGAGTTAAACCAGTGTTTAATATACTATTGCTTTAAATATACTGTATATTGTATTGATAGTTATCATTAATACTCTGCTGATTCCACCATTACACAGCTTGTTATAATTTTGAAAGTTAATAGAATTCCTTTATTTCATTAGCACTGTGGTGATGACGATGATGATGATGATGATGATGATGATGATACTGTATATCCAACCTGATTCTCACACTTCTTTTCTGAGAATCTATGCAGTCTTTTTTCTTTTTTTTTTTTTTTTTTTTTTTACATTTTTCAGACATCCATGTGATACTTTTATGGGCAATGCTGTTGCAATATCTAAATATTTTTCAACAGTTTTGACATGGGCAAAAAATGATTTCTGTGTTATGATTGATTTTCTGTCCTTTGTAATTGACTTTTAGATACAATGGCCACACATACATGCTCAATGAGAGCTACTGGGGCATCTTACCTTTTACCCACAATTATTAATACTTTTCATATGAATGTTATAAATGGGTAAAGTACATTTGTTGTTATGCACATTTTGATGAATGACTAAAAGAAAACTAAATATTATTTGTGTGGTGGATATATTTCTATAGACATGTATTACAGTATGTATGTTGTTGTGTACTGTATGGTCTATGAGCCACAATAACATTCCTCATATTGAAACATGTCTAAGACCCTGCTGTGATGAGAAACAGACAACCAACCACTTGGAAATTGGCTATGGATGAAGGATTGGAAGTCAGTTAAGACTCTCTGAATGGTGGCAGTTAACGCTATAATCTAACTTAACTGGTGGGATAACAAGGAAGTCATGTAGAGACCAGTTTAAATGGGATAAAAGATCCCAGTATTGCTACAGCACCTAATCTTCAAACATACCAGAGCCAGACACACTAAGACACCATGGCAGTGTCACTGTTGTGTTGGCAAAGTTAGACCACTGAACAATATACAGGAAAACAATTTTCTTCTCCTTCTTCTTTTTCTTCTATTTGTCTTGTTTCTTCTTCTCCAGGTCTGCCTTTCTCTTTGCTGTTGGCAATGAAACCTTTGTGCTTGCTTTTACTTTAAGAGCAGGTGCTCTCTCTATCAAAGGACTGGAGTGTTCCACTGGTTCAAATATTTGATTGCTAATGACAAACACCATTTCACAGCGATTTAAATTTCAAATTGATTCCTGCAAGCAGAACCCCTGGATACTTGTGTTCCTCAGCTGCTGATTCCAGTTAAAAGAAAAGTCTTTCTTCTCAGCCATAATGTACAAACTATGAATTTTTTTAAGTACATACATAATCCAACCTCTACTTTGAGGGCAAAAGTTTATAGAAAAAATGTTTCTCTAATATTTGTATACGTGCAGTTCTTTCTTTGTGGCTTCCCTGCTTAAACCACCATCCCAATGAGTCACATGCCCACTTTTTCCTCGAAAACCTTTACAGCTTGGTCGAAATGTGGTGCTGCTGTGCTTTTTATGGATATGTTCAAAAAACGTTTGGTAAAGACGTGGTCTAAGCAAGATGCAAGACAAACTTAATAAGGACATAGTAATGATGGCATTGACCAGTTAATGTTCTAACTACCATCCTTTTAGGGACGTACTGCAAGCATGGTGCAGACAGGAAAAACTGGATGGAGTTCTGACTGAATTGTCATTGGGATGTCACTGTGTTGTTTCTACATCAATGGTGTTCTCACAATGTCCTTTTCAGTCTTGTGTTATTACCATGGTAGGTCTGTGTTGCAATATGTATTCCTACTCACTGAATACAATAACAAAGTTGAACAGTAAATGTGCCCAATGATACATGCCTGGTAAGAGCATGGAATGATTTGATTACACTTAGTAATGTCTCGGTTTAATCTCACTGGACCTGGTGACCTGGACCAGTATGAGCTTGATAAATGCACATTTTTCCATTTTGACTTTATTCTTGCTGCATTTTTTTAACATTGCAATGCAAAACTTTATGGTCTACATAGAAGGGTGGCATTATTTTAAGGACACACTGTGCATCTGTTTGTGTAGTGAGAAACCTAAATAGGTAACCTAAGCACTTTTTTCTGGATTTTTTTTTTAATATCTGCAATTATATTCTGTGGTGAAACATTTCCCTTCCTCCACCTTCACAGTCACCAACATACAGGAATCCTAACACTGGATGATGTTGTCACATACATGTAATGTTATGTCATGCAAGCAACATTGAGACAACATCTCAGGGGACTAGGACATTAGACAGTTTACACCCTTCATCACAGAGCACACTCAAACTATTAGCAATTTGGGAATGCCAGTTAACCTAATCTGCACGTCTTTAAACTGTGGGAGGAAATTGGAGTATCCAGAGGAAACCCACTGAGTACAGGGAGAACATGCAAACTACGCAGACACAGACCCAAGGTGGGAATTGAACACTCGACCCTGGAGGTTCGAGTCCACAATGCTAACTAATTGAACATTGTTTTGACTCCACAAGTGCAACCACATTGGGATAACATTGAATAAATGGACCCAAACAAGATTGCAAATACAACACCTCAAAATTTTGCAAATAAAATACCAAAAAAACAAAATTCTCACAGCATTTATGCCCCTTAATGTCTGTTTGTCATTTAGGGAAGGTTGTTCGGAAATCATTTCATCAAGATACTTCTAACTTTCAATAGAAAACTAATAACCAATAGTGTAACCAATAGTGACATAACCAATAGTGTCCCATGATGATGATGACGGCGACGATGATGATGATGATGATGATGATGATACTGTATATCCAACCTGATTCTCACACTTCTTTTCACACTTTCTTAGTGTCACAACTAATTGGTTATGACACTATTGGTTATGTCCATGTCTTGCAAGTAAACATTGCCACAACCTTTTGACAACCATAAACTTCTGGTTGGAGTTTTCATCACATTGAAACCACTCTATGGGGCTGAGGATGGGCCCATATAGTCTGCTTTAAGACAGATGTGATCATTGAGGATAGTTCTACTTTGAAACCTTGAAGATGGCTTTGGACTGCATTTGATATAAAAGATTTTTATGTGATAGCTTGTGTCTGCAGTCGACGAGAGAGTTTTAAAACTGAAATTACCCATGGCTCTGTCAAAGAACATTTGGTATTCTTAACAGAGTGCACTTTATGAGTGTGTGAAACACATTTCTTGTTATAAAATTGCATTTTTACCCATATAGCACAAAGTTATAGAATGGTTTTATTTACAGTGCTGGTATGACCCAAATGAGGACATGTTCCCAAGTGAATCTATTATAAAAAAAAATATTAGCATTGAAATGTTATAAGCACCAAATTATCACTAATACACCTCTGCATTATACACTGCATGTCAGATGTTATTCTTTATAATCAGTCCTCCTTTAGCTTTCATCTGACCACAGCATATGATTGTATGAAGACATGATCGGATTGTAATTCTAACTGCACTGTAGTTCACTAGATGTTCTTAGGAAGAATAAAGTTAAATATAATACATTTATTTACTAAACATATATCTTATGGATGACATGTTATGCTATGCTATTTTACATTACATTATATTATATTTATGACGTATTTACATTATGTCATAAACAACACTTCAACGCTCAGATAATTCAAAGTCATTCCGAATTGCCTCTGAACTTTCCATGTTGTGGAATTTCTAGGCAAATACGAGCTAGCTTCTAACTGTTATTTCTCCATCTCTTTTGCTCTCTCCTTTTCTGCTCTCTCCTCTCTCTCTCTCTCCGTCTCTCCTTTTTCCCCTACCTATCTCTCTTTTGAGCTATACATGTCGCTTCTGAGCTGCCAGTGATCCAGACCTCCTTTGGTCCTGGAGTCCTGCTTCTGGTTGGAGATCTCATCACATGGATGCCCCGTGTGGTCTGCCTGGGATGCGTGTGGTGACTGGGGATGGCTCCACTTTTCCATGAAGGTGGTCCTGTCCTCGACTGATGCAGACAGTTGTTTTCTGAGGACCTGTGACTTTAGTCGCTCAATAGTTCAGGACTGGAATTTCTTACAGTCTACCTGAGCCTCCAGGAACAAACTGGACTTTAATCTTGCACATTTCCTCTTATACTGAACTTCCGGTCACGCATATTATTATACACATCAATCCCTGCTATCTGTTTTCACAGGATGATCCACTACCTCCATGGTTTATTAACTCATCTGTTGGCTACCTATTCAACCCTGTTAAATACAATGTTGGTCACTAACTATCAGCTGTTAGCACAACTCAACTTCCACCAGTTGCGGATGCTGTTGACTGAGCAAAGCAACTGGTGAAATAAACTAGCAAATCATAATATGTTGATAATAACTGTCAGTTATAGAACTGGTATATAAAACCAAGTAGTGTTGTACAGAACATTGTACAATATTCAATACAACTGGCACTTACTTGTGTGATATTGCGTAAATATTATATTATATTATATTATATTATATTATATTATATTATATTATATTATATTATATTATATTATATTATATTATATTATATTATAGTATAGTATAGTATATGATAGTATAGTATATGATAGTGTAGTGTAGTATAGTATAGTATATGATAGTATAGTATACAGTAGTATAGTATAGTATTATAATGGTATAGTATAGTATTATATATTATGGTATTATTTCGTGATTATAATTATAAAATGCTCAATTTGTCCACATATATTTCCCATAAAAAAGTATTAAAAACAATATTTGGGATCTATAAGTTCCTTGTGTGTGGACATTGTTTAGATTCATTTTAACCACCTCTTTATTTTTCTAACTTAATTTCTGGCAGCCATTCGACTAACTCTAATCATTAGGTAAAGCTATCTTCTCTTCAAATAATCTTGTATTTGAATGCTAAAAATGTAATGAACTTCATGCTTCATTGCTTCTGACATTGCTTAATTAATGGGTGCAGTTAAAGTACATAGGGCCTGGTAATTGATTTATATGCAGAATTTGCACATACAGCTGTTGGTTCCTGTAGGAAAGTAATCACTCAAAGTGGGCTCATTTTTACTGATGAGTGAGGTGCCCAGAGGTCAAAGGTTCGTTAACTGAACACTGTCTCTTCCCTGAATCTTCAGATGTTTCAGTGTTGGGATAAACTCGACATGATCATTAGTTCATGCAGTGATGTTTCCTTCTACAACATCTGATTAGGCGTAACTCCTATTCAAATCCTCTGGGCTTAGTAACCATAATTCCTGTTTCTGAACCTTCTTACATTAATGTTTACTTGTTGGTCGTTACACAATGTTGATTAAAGAGGATCTGCACTTGCACCCACCTGAGCATTATTTCTAATTAGTGTTGTTATTCCAACAACACTAATTAGAAAAGCATCATTAGATTTATAGTATATCACAATGTTAATACTATATGACTCAGGCCTACTACTATACCATGAATATTTTTAACATAACATTCACTCATTCAGGATAGAACCAGTATTATGCTTTCAATACACTTAGTACAGTTTGTATTTTCTCTTCTATGGCTATTCAATGGAGGGATTTAAATCCCTCTATTTGGTGTCACTAAAATATTACTATGTCACTACGAAATATTAACCAGATAACTGTAAAGTTGTTTCGTGACAATAACTATTGCAAAAAAAAAAAAAAAAACTGGATATTTAAAGGGACGATATTTAACCTTCAAAAGAAGGTTTATAAACATATTTTAAAAGATAAACTAAATTTTTATGTTTTGCAATGCAATTAATAATATTAAAAGGATAACCTTTTCTATCCTTTTCTATAGCATTAATAATAATACTAATAATAATAATAATAATAATAATAATAATAATAATATTAATAATAATAATTAATATTATTATTATTACAGGTATCTACATATACTTGTTTTAAAATTAAAACTGCTAATTTAGCTGGAAAAGCATGTCTGCTGTAAGATGTATGAATAAAAATATTTGTAAAGTGTATTTCTGTTTCTGTAATGTGATTTCCTGAATGTGAACCAGTGCCTGGTCTGCTTTAATCCTGCCATGGCTAAAAACACTTCACCATGTTCACTGCACAGCCTATTTAAAGCATTGTTCACTCATGTAGTTCTATAATTATTGGAGGAATGGTGTGTGTGTTTTCTGCCGAGACTTGGAGGTCGCTGGCCTCTAACCATTATTTGGGGTTTGGAGAGAGGCCTCACTGGAGCGCAGATCAATCTTTCACCTGGGGAACCACTGCAGCATAGTTCTATCACTGGCCTATTGATTTTTCCATGTGTAAAGCCCTTATGTGCGAGAGGTGTTTTCATGTGGACACCACAGAGGGAAAGCAGCCCTGCAGCACACACACACACACACACACACACACACACACACACACACGCACCCTCGTTTATTTACGCCTGCAGATAGCAGTCAGCTCAGACTCCAAGAAAATGCACGCATAGGCATATTTAGTGCTTTTTAGATCTCAAACACACAGATGTGCACACACACCCACATGCATACGCATTTTTAGGTGACACCACACTCCTTACATCTTTTATTCTTTCACCAGGTTTTCTTACATAAATTATTTCTTTTATTCTTGTGCTTACACATACACACGCCCAGCACAACAACAGTGCTGCCGGCATTTTTTTTTTTTCTGTGTGTGTGTGTGTGTGTGTGTGTGTGTGTGCTCTCAGCCAGTGAAGCATGTCCATATTGGGTCAGGGTGTTTCTATCTTTCCTGCTGCCTCTAATCAATAGGAGTGAGGTGATCCAAGTGTGAGCATGGCTGCTGTTATTGTCATTCATGCAACCACAGCCAGGCCTCAGTCACATTTACATGAGTTATTAATGGGAATTGAGGAATATGTTGGGATCAGCTGAGAATGTAGTGTGGAATTAGACTTTATTTATGCCTTGATTCTTGATCGGATCTGAATCCGTTAAACCGCCCCCTAGTTTTATGCTATGTGAGTTCAATGTGGTTTATCGCAGGACTATTAGTCAGGCGAATGTGATTGGCTGTGAAATGAGCGCTTTGCTGTTCTTGATGTGAAAGATGGAGAATATGAGAGAGAAAATGAGGCTTACAGTAGCAGCAGTGTACAAACCACAACAGTGAAACTAATGGTGAAAAAGAAAACACAAAAGAATCCATCAAAAGCCAATAATCTCTCTTGCCTTCTCTCTCTCTCTCTCTCTCTCTCTCTCGCGCTCTCTTTCTGCTACCAGCAGTACATCAGGGCAGCAATCAATACTGCATTACTTTGAGCAGCCAGTATACACAATACTCGTCAAATTGATTATTTTCATGCTAAAATGGCAGTTTCTTTTGCTGTGTAACAAAAAAAGGCAGCGTGATAACTGCTGTTCAATTAGCTGACCCAGACGACAAGGCCTCAAATAAGACAAATGGCTATTTATTTGCAAAAATAATACATTGCTTTAACAAGACATGAGAAATGAAATGTCATTGTTGGGGACCTTGCTTAAAAGATGACTTGTTTTCATTTGGACATTGAAATTTCATGAATATATTTTCCAAAGGCTCAGGAAAACCGTATTCATCATTAAGTTATGCAGCCCGATAATGTCACGTTAGGGATTACTCACTTTTCTAATGTATAGTGTGTTAAGGTTGTTCCTGACACATACTTCTCATGCTGGACTGGGTGTCGTGTATATTTCTCTTTTTCTTTTTCGGAGACTGTCGGAGTTGGCCATCTTAAAGACGTCTCCACTTACTGGGTGCAAGTATTTACGGCGTCGCCAAGAGAGTCGAACCATTTGAACAATTAAAAAGTCATTTTCTTAACTGTCCTCCCAGGACCTGTTTTTCCTCTTTTTTTCTGAGAAAACATTAAATTGCTTCAATCAAGCATAACCGTCTCTTGCTTGTGGTGTAATTTGTAGCTCTGTATGCATGGTGCGTGGTTATTTGTCATAGTTTTTTTCTTCCTGTAGCACATTTCCCAAATGCTCTGATCAGCGCTTAATACTCTAAATTGCCCCTCTGTTTTTTATGCTATATGAAGCAGATGTGGATTTGCGCAAACTACATCACTGTGTGTTTGAAAAGCTAAATTAATTACTAAAACAGGACAGAAGCAAACATATGTTGCATAGCACAGTGCACTGACTAAAATTAATTAGGTATATTCGAGCTGTGACACACCGACAAACAGCATACCGGCGCACTCCTGGCATTGCTTGTAAATCACGGGGGTGTAAAGACCTTATATTGGAGATCCAGCTACAGTATTTTTCCTTCCCCTCACTTACCCCTTATTCGTTCCTCACACCAAATGACCTTTTATGCTCTGAAGTGCATGGCAGCAGGGTCATAGCTGTGATATGATCAATATTCTATTATGATAGTGTGTTAAGCGTGTGGAGGTTTACAACTCCACAATAATAGTGTTTTTATATCATCCAGTGGCAGTCTGGACTGTGCTGTTGTTCTGGGACAAGGCCTATAGATCCAATTCTTAGCCATTAACTGGAGAAAACACTTCCACTATTCCGCTGGCTCATAAGGCAGAGGGCACAAGTGGAAAACTAGCACGGCTACACAAAGGACTATTTTCCACAGGTCTAAGATCATTTAAAGATTTTTTTTGGCTGTTGTAAAAAAAAATGTCTGAAACCATTCCTGAGGATATGCAAGTTGTAACTGCAGTAACACAATCCTTAACTATAACTTTAAATAGATCTCTGTACCCCTGAACCTGACCCCCATCTTTAAACCTAACCCTAACCTGGATCATGACAGGGTCTGAACCAAGCGTAAATGAACATGCCAAAACCAAAATCTATTTTTTCCCCAGACTCTTGGCTGCTCAGTGAAACATGATGGGTATTTTAGTGGCTCTAGCTGCGCAGGGGACGTGAAGGCAAATGTGAAACCCTGACAGAGTCATCAAAGATTCATTTCATTACTCTTTCCCCCTTGTTCCAATAATTAACTGCTGGGACTATTTCACCACATGTGCATGGACTGACATCCCTGTGTTCAAATGTCACTCCCTGGTTTATGCTAAAAGGGGGCTGTAAAAATAAATAAATAAATAAATAAATAAATAAATAAATAAGACCTCACTATTGTATAGTCCCTTTGGAATTAGAAGGTTCTGTTTGACGTTTTTGTCCAAATGGAGTTATTCATATTTTCTTATTCTGTACAATTTTTTAAACATTTTTAAAAACAAATTTGTAGCTGAATTGTCCTTAATAATGTGCTAGCTTGTAAAGTTATTTTCCTATAATCTCTCCTGAAATTTCAACACAAAAGAACTTTTTATCAAAATGAAAATTTTATCAAGAGCTACTGACACAAGCTGAAACAAAACAGTGATCTGTTATCTGAAAATGCTAACTAGCTGGCTAACAATAATTCAGGTAAATGATTTGGAACGTTCCTTCTGTAGGGACTAGATTAATAAGCATGTATATTAATCAGATCTGAATAATTAGTTAGAACTACTACCAATATGGGATATATATAAAAAAAACATTTTTGATACATTTTTGAAGCAAACCCTTGACATGGCTAGACATTGCTTTGTTGAACTGGTAGCCATGGCTCATGCTCTTGCAGCTTAACATGCCAGGCATTTATTTTTTTTTTATTTACTGTAAACATACTTAATGTTATACATTTCCTACAATGCTTAAAATCCAGCAGTAAAACATGTCAATGTTTTGTCCGTGCACTTCTGTTTAAATTAGCATACAATTCCTTTAGTATTTGGGATAGTCACGTTTGCTACTTAACAGGCTAAATACATTAAATGCACTAAAAGCGACAAACACTTCTCACCATAAATGGACAATCATTTGGTAATTTAGAGTGATTTCTAATGGCAGATCGATAAAATATCCTTAAAACCAAATTCTATCTCTGACAGCATTTTTTCCCCCAATAGAGTCAGTGCTTTTTTTAAAAAAAGAATTCTATTTTATACAGTAGCAAATTGAGCTTTTATGCATGTATCTGCTACCTACTGATTTTGTGGCCTTTGTGTTTTCTTTAAAGTGTTATTTCTTATTTGTAGTCTTAAGCATCTACTGTACAGCTTGTAGAGTATGTGACCTGTAGTACATTTAACCTTTATATGTATTTTTATACACATATATTGACTGTAGCGTGCAGTCTCAAGCATCTGTAGTCATGTAGTGCACATCCTCCTGCACAGCACATATCCGTCATCATGTAACCGTGAGCAACTGGCATCCTAATCCCCCTCCTCTGGCATTTCTCCAGCTCACCCTATAAATGAGGTAATTGTCCTTGACTATAAAATTTGCATTTTCAAGACTTAATTGCTATCATTACATTTTTTCGTAATTCTATTAATTTAACAGAATGGGGTATTGGGTTTTATGGTTATCATTTGCATTAAAACAATGCACTCCTAAGTAGAGAAATCCCTTATAGAGAGAGAGATGAGAGGAGAGGCAATGGAGGCGAAACAGGGACATCCGGCGCTTACTCATGATTAAGCTGAAGCATATTAGAGCACAATAGCCATGGAGGACACAGATTCAAAAGATAGGTTTTTTTTTTTTTTTTTTTTTAGAGTTTTTATGTTTAAAAGCTTCTGAAGACATTGGAGAAAATGGGCCAGGCCTCAACACATTGTGTGAAGTAAAGCTTGTGTGTTAATGGAGGAGTGAACGGGACCATGGTGCTCTTCATGAGCAAGCCTCATTTCTTTGTGCATACATGTGCACAATGTCAGCTTCACTTTGTGTTGCTGCTCCTAAAGAGCAATGCAGAGAATGAGAGAGATGGTGCTGAACAAGGGAGACCGTTTGTCTTCGTACCCTCAACATGACCTTCGCTTTCATATCATAGAGCTTTCGAGAGATAGAGAGAGAAGGAGAGAGGAGGGGGCATCTTTAATGCCTCTGCTGACCTCTTAAGAGCCTCAGTGCTTCTCTTTTAGCAAAAGAATTTTTCTGCTGTAATGCCATCATTTAAGGCTTGCATGAAACAAGGAGTTTGCAGATATTTTTGTTTATTAAACTGGAGCACTGGGTTAGAATGTCTTTATTTTAAAAGGAATTTTAAAGCATCTGGTTCTGCTTCTTCACAGGTCATACCTCTGATCCCATTTTGTTATTCTCTTTTTCTACACTTGTACTTTTTTGCCTAGGCAACATGGCCAACTGTACTATCTTAAATGCAAGCCTCTATTCCCATCCAAACTTAAGGTAACATGACAACTGCTGACACACACCAGGCTGTTTGGGCATAGCCTGTTCAGATGTGTGTGCAGGTGTACATGTTATGCATGTTTGTAGACAAGATAATAGGTCGTGTCATAAATATGAATACATCAGATTAGCTTTACTGCATCCATACATGAATGTGTCCACACGCATGACGGCACAGTCTCCACATCCACTTTGACTCTAAGACAGCAAAGACACAAAGGGCTTGTCATCCTGTGAATACAGCAGACTGAGCATGAGGATATGAGCTGATATGAGCATGAGGTCACTGAGACTAAATTGGTGCATGGATAAAATGCTATGGTAGGATTCAACCCACTGCCAAAGTGATACACAGCCAGCCATTTGAGCGAAGATCACCTCACTGATTCTAGATACAGTATGATGAATATAAAGGCAGCATAGTGGCTAAGTGGTTAACACTGTCGCCTTGCACCTCCAGGTCCTAGGTTGGATTCCTGTGTCGGGTCTGTGTATGGAACGTTCTGCTTGGTGTGTTTCCTCCGGGTTCTCCAGTTTCCTCCCACAGTTTAAAGACACGTAGATTAGGTTAATTAATGTTTCCAAATTGCCTGTAGTGTTTGAATGTGCATGTAAATGTTGACTGGAAGTCCTACTATGGTCGTACAAAATGGAAATGGCCTCCATCCAGATGCATGTATGATGAATATAATCACTCCAAATGATGTCAGTGAAGTTCATATGTATATAGTGTATATATATATATATATATATATTTCCTTCTGATATTAGACCTGCAAACTGCTCATTAAAATTTTCCATGGTTCTTCTCATTTCCTGCCAACTGCTGTACACTACATTTCCATCAAAATTCCTTAGTTTAACATCCATTCATTTAAGGTTAGCCTCAAAATCAAGATAATCTATTCCGGCTAGTTTCATGTTACAATCCGCATCTTTTCAGCTCAGATTTTTTCGTCAGAATGGTTTTGCATGTATGACTGTTTAGATTCATAATTACAAGTGACTTTTATCTGACTTGAATATGCACGTATCTCTCCTTTGAAACGACACACATGCACACTAGACAAATTTTACAGGTGTCTTCCATTTTTTAAATGGTTTACTGTTGTCTGATGACATCAACACCGGCAACAGTAAAAGTTACTATTCAAATAAAAACATGACCTAAACTTTGGCCAGTTTACTTCCCACATTGAAATACTTGAATACATTTAAAAGTAAATTGTCCAAATATCTTCAAGGTTAAGTTTTAATTTAAGCTTTAATTCACTCAAAAATTTAACACAACTTATATTGGAACATAACTTAAAATAGCTTAAAAGGGATATATATTTATGTGATGGAAAGCATATGGAGGTGATATGAGCAAGGTACACAAGATAGAAATCAGGTTTTTAAAATAACCAGAGATCAGATTGGTCACAAATTTAAATGCATATATAAAAAAAAATAGATATATCTCACACACAGGATGCATGACATGATTAGATCTTTAAATGTCTTGGATTAATTTTTCATAGCATTTAATTGTATATTGTATTGTTATTTCTCTGAATATGGCACCTGGTAAAACAGCGTGGCTTGTGTAAATCCTCAGCCAAGAATTATACGTAATGTATAACCAAATAAAAAAAGAAAGAAAGAAAGAAAAAAAAAAAACACATAAGCTATATTATAACTGGCAAATTAAATTCCCAAACGTCATTCTAAAAAGATATTACGTCTTGCAAAGCATCCAGCTTCATTTCCTGCCAATATTTGTCATGAAAGTGGACATGTACTGGGACGTGTGTGTATGTGTGTGTGTGTGTGTGTGTGTGTGTGTGTGTGTGTGTGTCTGCATGTGCACAGAGCAATTCGTAACCATAGCTGGCACACTCTGAGTGTTGGCTGCATTTCGGGCCCGTCAGCGGACTAATGTGCCATCTGTTGCTCAGGCCTTGGCCACAGAAGTGTGTATGTGTGTGTATGTTTGTGTGAGGTGTATTACAACAAGGGAGGAAGTCCCCAGGCAGCCATGTTACTGAGAGGAGGAAGTATATGTGAAGCATGCAAAGTCAGTGGGACAGTCAGCTGGCTGCAAGTCCTCCTGCCTGTTCCTGTGGGGGAGAATCAGGAATCACAGTAAAGGGCAGTGTGTGTGTGTGTGTGTGTGTGTGAGAGAGAGAGAGAGAGAGAGAGAGAGAAAGAGAGGGGAGGTGGCGGCATTGAGCTGAGGCAGGTGCAGGTCACCTGCTCTCCCTGAGGAATGAACAGAGGTGATCTGGAAGCTAATGCCCTGCTTCTCACCTGGAGCTCCAGAGGGGTTTGTGGATGGCTGCAGCCCAGATAAGCTTGTTCTTGCCAAGCATGAAGTGTGTTTTGGTTGGGAGATGTGATGGTAGTCATGGTGGCACTGGCAGCCTGCATTAATCGGCTGTTGTGACTGACTCTGATGCAGGCTGAAGGTTTTGCGCTGCCTCGCACTCATGTCAGAGAGGATTACCAGAACCTCCTGTAAGCTTCCAGAGAGCGTGCGCTTCATTAACGGTAAGAGAGCATAACCAAATTGACAGCAGCTTCACACTTTAGGCCTTACGTTCACTATTCCTACAATGTTAATGCTTCGGTGCTTAGAAACATTCTCTGGATAAATGTCGAGGAATAGCCAGAATACCAAGAATGCCAGGGACCATGTGTTTTCCTGGCTGTTAGTCTGAGCAAGCAGAGCCACTGATCAAAGCAGTCTGGAAATGACCCCGGTTCCTGAGAGAATTAGCACACATGCACGTGGTGTGAAATGAAATGGATGTAAGCTTAGATGTGTGTGAGCCATTTTCTCAGCATGTAGAGGGTCACAAACACTTACATACAGACTCAGCTCCCACAGGTGCTGCAGATATTAGTGTGTGTGTGTGTGCGTGTGTGTGCGCGTGCATGCACACTGATGTGCTGTCTGTATTAGCACAGGCTTAATAAGAAAGGGAGATGCAGAAAACACATTTTCGCTAGATTGTAGCTACAGTGTAACTAAAGCTGCCATTGAGTGACAGGATACAGTTTCCTAAAACTTGCTAGCTGCTGGATGTTTATAGAACATAATTATGTTTACAATAATTACATTTTATTAATAATTATTAACATTGATGTTTATTGTTAGATCATTAATAATAATTATTTAATGATTTATTATATTCATTTCACAGAACACAGAAACACTAGTCATCACACATTTTACCAGACATGTGAATGTTTACTTTATATAAAAACATGCATTCGGATAATATGGAAATACCCAGGCTGTCATGATAAGGCCAATAGTCCCTGTGATTGTGCACATTATAATCAGAGCGGAAAATGAGTAATTGAGGAACATTACATAGAACTTTCACCGGATGAGAAATCTACAGTATGTGACCGTTCATGCAAACAAAACCATGCATGTTATGTGTCACCTGTACAGTGGGAGGCTTCTCTTTTTTTTTTTTTTTTAAGCAGTGACTGAATCCATGTCTCTGAAAGCATTAAGAAAACCCATTAGTTGTAACTACATCATATGACATAAGCCTGTGACACATTTTACAAAAGCCATACCTGTGTTGGTTCTGTTTCCTCATGATGGTGTAATGTGTGTCACTTGCTCTGTAGCTATGTGCTCATAACATCAGTAGAGTTTATATTTTACAGGCTAGGAAGTGCACAATGTATAGAAAGTGAATTGTGACTGGATTTCTATGGGTTTTTTAAATTTCTTTTTTACTTGCACACATCAGTGTAAAGGAAAAATCCTTTTCACTGATGTGTGCAAGTCAAAAAGAAATTATGATGGCCATTATAAGTTCCCCAGGGTATCAGTCTAATCCAACACATCCCATTTCTGCCCAGTGCAGCAGCTGTGAGCGCACACACACACACACACACACACACACACACACACACACACACACACACACACACACACACACACAAACAAAATTTAATAATGATACCTATGTTGTTATATGCAGTATGAAGCACCTGGATATATATTTCAGTCCTGATTTGTTGAAACAGAAGCAAGATATATGTTATTATTTTCATTATTTATTGTTACACCCCATTTTGCATCAGCAAATACCAGGATTCCTGCATTAATGCACTTCTGAATGACTTATGGCAGGCATGAGATGAGAAACACATGCAGCAGGAAAAGCAAAGCAGTGAGGTAGATCATAAAGACCAAGTTGCAGATCTCATTATTTTTCATAATGCACAAGTTCACTGTGAAGCTTGTCCTTGTCACAAAAGACATTTATAATACCCTGTTCAGTGTGCAGTCTACATTATGGCTGAAATACCATTATTTGAAGCTACTGTATAAAATCGTGTGTTATTCAGGCATGGGAGACCTCCTTATGTATAAATCAATTAAATCCTCCTGTAAATAATTTGCTGCATATCTAATTACACTACTTGGGTTGCAAGGCGCTTGCCAGAGGAGAAAACGTTAAAACACAGACCAATGCGCATTACACTTAGCTGTCTCAGGTATTCAATGCATTGGCCAAAAAAACAGGGATTACAGCATTGACTCGCAGTGTGTGTGTGTGTGTGTGTGTGTGTGTGTGTGTGTGTGGGCAACAGTACCACACACAGGCCCCACATTGCCCTCAGCGACTCAGTAAGGACTCTTGATAAGGAGAATTAGTCAAAACTTGGGAGCTGCCAGTCTGTGCCAATTAAACTTTAATCTGGGGCTGAAACAGGCACAAATAAATTAAAGCCTTATGAGAGGCAATGTGCGCTGCCCTGATAATGCTGGATTGAAGCTTCTCCCGGCTGCTCAGTGTCGTCGGTGCACTGAGGGCGGAAAAAATCAAGGCAAAGCTAGTCAGACACAAGAAATAAGCTACTTGTAAAGTTAGTTGTATGCGGAAGACAGTCAAACACACACAGAATATGTTTGTGGGTGTGTTTGTGCATGCATGTGGTTAAGTTATGTGCAGCCTAGCTTTGCATTAGCTGGGCTAGACCTTATTCTACAGTATACAGTAGTACTAATCATAATTATAGAAAATGTAAAAGATGTTTTGTGGCTCAAAAAAAGATGTACATGGCTACTTGCTAAGTCATAAATGTATGTCACACCAAAGGATGAGTGGAAAACAGCTATAAACAGAATGGGCAAAAAGTCTGGATCAATAAACAAACATCCTGGATCCATTATAGCACATATGTTTAAATGTATAAGTTGCAGCAAGTATTCTGATTGTGTATACTCTGAATATAAAAAGATTGAACATGTATCAGAACTGATGCTATTGCAGAGATGATTTAATTTTTTAGTGATTGTTCCGGGCCGGAGGAGATACAGCAACAGACTTAAGACCACATGGAAAAAAGTCATTTTGTGTTTGGTTTGGTTTGATTTTATTTGTTCTTTTATTGTTGGTTTTAAAGCCATCTTGGGACTCAAATAAAATAAAAATATTAAATTTCATATATGTTATATCTAAATTAAGTCTAACTATCATGATAACAAATCACAGAACACAAATATGTGTTTTCAATTGGGACACCTTATGTGTTCACCCTAAATAATAGGGTGAACACATAAGGTGTCCCAATTGAATACACACCAATCAGCCAAAATATTACAATGAAAAACATTATGCCCAGTATTGTGTAGGTTGCTCTTGTGCCTCCTGGGCAGCTCTGGCTTGGCTGGGCATGACTCCACCAGACCTCTGTATACTGTGTATCTGGTGCTGTGGTTTCTAGCACCAGAACTTTGGCAGTGGATCCTTTGGGTGCTGTGGGTTGCGGGGTGGTTCTGTATATCAGATTTGTTTATCTGGTGCATCCAATTGGACTGGCATCAGGAGTTTGGACGCCGAGTCAGCTGCCTTGGGCTCTTTGCTTGCTGTGCCTCGTGTATGGTGGGCTGTGGTGCCTTGGGTGTTCTGATACCTTTTTATCTGGCCAGCATTGACTTTTTTTCTGTAATTGGTGCTGCATTAATGTTTCTGTGGGATCAGACTAGACAGGCTGCCTTTTGGTCCCTGGGGCCTGGGTGAGCCTTGGGTGCCCATTAATTATCACTGTTAATGTCTTAGTGTTTTGTGGTGTTTATGTATTGGTTAAATGATGTACACGTAGTAAGAATAATAAGTGTTTTTTTGTTGTTGTTTGTTTGTTTGTATGTTTTAAAGGTAAATTGGAAGCTGGAATAGGTAGTTGATTTAGTTTCAGTTTTTTATTTGTATTTTCACAGCACAAAAAGAAAGTAAAGATGTTGTCATTTTATCACCTGTAACCTAATTAATATTTTGGAATAATTAGTTAGAGAAGTACTGTAGCAATAGCAACAACAACAACAACAATAATAATAATAATAATAATAATAATAATAAGTATTATTATTATTATTATTATTATTGCTATTATAAATATATTTTTATTATTATTATTATTATTATTATTATTATTAGTAGTAGTAGTAGTAGTAGTAGTGGTGGTAGTTATTTCTAATTATTATTTCTTTATTCCCAGTCATTATACGTGCATTATATGTTCAGAGTGAATGTGTGCAGATAGTGAACACCTTGCCTTTTGACTGGATACTAGACTTATCATGCATGTGTATATAATAAAATTAATTCTGTGTCTGTGGCTTTTGCCTTGGGCAGTGTGAGCAAAGTCAGTTTTGTATTTATAATAGATCAGAAAGCTGTTCATGAATAATACACATTCTGGGAGCAAGAGTTTTCACTGCTGATGTGGGTTTGTCTTTGGCCACTATCAAAGTGAACATGTAGTATTGTGATAATCCATTGCTGATGAATTCAAGGCTAACTCGCCTTAGCTAAGTTCAGCTAATTTTCAGACATGGGTTGCCTCCATAATTGAGTTTCCAATAACATTATGATTATTCCTAGCCTCATGGTAATTGAATTCATGGTTGGCTTTTTTCTTTTCTGTATCACTGCAATATTCTAGATGGAGTTTTTTTTTTTTCTTCAGCAAGGCGCCAAATCTTCATGCAAATGTATTGTAATCACACATCCCAGCTCACTTAACTTGATTTTGTCTATTATTGCACACATTTACCCTATAATAAATGACTCAGAGTTTGATGCTTATGAGAATGAAGTAAATTATTATCGCTGATTGTTTTTCGAGAGAATTCAGGAATGTTTTTCACATAAGCACACCCAGCCTGTGCATTAATGAATGTGAATGCAATACGCATATTTTTTAAAGATTGTACTTCTTTGAAGAGACAGTAAAGACAAGAAAGGTTACTTGTGGCTTAAAGTTTAAAATTTGCTTTATTCATAATCTTATTAGTTTTGGTCTTTTGTGTATTTAAAGATACCAGAGGTTTTGCTGTGCTCACGTTTCTCATGTTACTAAGATCGTCTTCTAATTCAGCGTGCTCACCCCAATCCACATGTGTTGCATAATGCAAAGAATATACTAGACACCGAGACTAAGATAACCAATATAAATTAGAGAGAGAGAGAGAGCTTCTTTTTAAGCATTCTGGGATCATCATGGCTGCTTTTCTATTCAGCATTCACCTAGGTTCCCTTGTGTTGACTCCTGTGTTGCTGCCAGTTTCAACCCCCATCGTATTCAGCTGTGAATTTTCCAAACCATCAAAGAACAGAGATGGTGCAGCAAGGCAGCCAGACCCAAATGCAGATGCAGGCTGAATATTTGAATGTGAAGTGAAAGCTTTTGTCTGTGCGGATTGGCGCGAGCTGAGCGGGAGAGAAGAATGGCATAGAGATGAGTGGGCAGTTAGTGGCAGCATGATGATAGGCAGACGTTCACAGTTGTCTGAACTGTCATGTTGGCAGCGCCTGGATGACTGGTACGCTCTTTAAAGCCCCTGTGTTCTGAGACAGAGAGAGACACAGAGTCTCCACTCACAACACTACAGAGCTACAAACAGCATACACACAATATCACTGAATTCCTCTCAAACAGTGGGATTTAGTATTGTGTGTGTGTGCGTCTGTGGGTGTGTATGTGTGTGTGTGTGTGTGTGTGTGTGTGTGTGTGTGTGTGTGTGTGTGTGTGTGTGTGTGTGTGTGTGCGTGTGTGTGTGTGTCTGTGGGTGTGTGTGTGTGTGTGTGTGCGTGTGGGTGTGTGTGTCTGTGGGGGTGTGTGTGTCTGTGGGTGTGTGTGTGGGTGTGTGTGTGTGTGTGTGTCTGTGGGTGTGTGTGTGTGTCTGTGGGTGTATGTGTGTCATGCAGCTTCGGTCATCTCCGCTGAGGACAGAGTTATGTTAAATTAAGCTGGATTTATTGATTTATTGATTAATTGCCTTAGGAATGATTGAATATAATAGGTCTTTTATTTCTCCGAGTGAATAATCGCAGTCAGAGCAGGAACAGAGGGGGATGGAAAGAAGGAGAGAGATTGGGACAACTTTCAGCAAAACATGACAAGCGAATGAGAACTCTATCTCATTTGCATATGCTGACATTTTCCGGAAAATATTTCAATGTTGGCGGAGACATAATGAAATCCTGCCAGCAGCCCGTTATGGAATAATATTACCATAAAGGTAACCTATCCATATCCCCCTCTTTCCCTTCGTCCTCTCCTGCCACATTCGCTTCGTCCGCAGGATTATTTTTCTTCTGTTTCCTTAGATTTGTCAGGCCCCATGCTGATGTAGTGAACGGCTCTTTTCTCTTTCCCAGGCTAATTGCGCACTGCAGAGGAGAATTTGTTAGTGGTGACACCTGGCAACCCGTCGGGAATTCATCTCATTATCGGCCAATGTCCAAGAACATCAGACATTATTAGCTGTCATTAATCTGCAATATGTATGGTGGGAGAAGAAGGGAAAGCATGAGGGAAAACAGGATGAAAGAGTGAAGGAAGGAAAGTAATAGAGCAGTTGGGAAGAGGCGAGGCATTGGAGGTCGAAGTTCATCACTGATGTTAAAGGGCAATCAACAAACCTCTGTGTGTATGTGTGTGTGTGTTTCTGTGTGTGTGTGTGTGTGTGTGTGTATACACACATACAGTACAGTATATGTATATGTATATGTACATTATATATATATATATATAATGGACTATATATATTCCAATATGTTGGAATGCTGCATCTAAAAATACATTGAATTTAAAATATGTAGGCACGCTGCCTTTGCTGTGGTCCATGGATTTTTAGCACCCTGGTTTCTGCAAATGTTTGAAGCGGGCTTTGTGTAAGATTTTTTTTGTGCCATTGATTCCTCTTTTTGCCAGTAAATCCATTTGAAATAAACCATCTTTGACAGGCTTAAAGTAGATTTCCTAAATGTATAGAGGAGGCATGCATTCCTCTCTTGCTGTGCTCTACTGTTTATAAGTACTCGATGAACACTGTGTTTAATTTGATTCAGCACTGTTTGGCTGTTTTTCCACCGCATCCATGCCTGAAGATGGCTATATGCAAAACATGATAGGATTACAGTGCCTAAGCACGTTTTCATGGTTGAGGGGTTAAAATGTGGCCCACTTGCCATGGCGAGTGTAAGACAGTCTGCTTAAGCATGCAGGAGCTCTGCTTCTCCTCTCTCACTCTTTCTCTCATTAGGGGAGTTTAGGCAAAAGGACTAGTTCAGCCTCCTGCAGACATTGCCCCACTCTTTGAGCTTAGCCTGTGCTCCTGCCCTAATGATTAAACGTCCCCTTATAAAAGGTCCATGGTGCAGCCTCCTGCAAATTGAGTTTCCTCTCTGAGCCAATTGAGTGTGGTTTATGTGAACTGCTGGAAGTGCCTTTGAACTCTGCTTCCAAATCTGCCAGTGCAAGGTCACAGGAAAAGATGGAGGCCATTGTCGTAGACATCCAAATTCATGCCACATTGAAGGGAAATCGCTGCTCAGAAAAGAGAAAGAAAGCTAAGCACAGGAAGCAGGGGTGTTGATGAACAGTCTGTTTGTAATTTTTATTATTATTATTATTATTCGTTGTCATATTGGGCTTTCAACTTTCTTCCTTTAATTTTCCACAAAGGGTATCTCTTTATAGAGCATGGTTCACATTTCATTGTGACTTTACTGAACCCCTAAAACACTGTTTGTCCATAAAACTGCATGTTAAATGAAACATTATATTTTTGACTAGTGTTATTCTCTCTCTCTCTCTATATATATATATATATATATATATATGTGTGTGTGTGTGTGTGTAAAATCAGGATAATGTAATGCACTTTAAGTTATTATATTAGTGATATGAAATATATATATATACATATTTCATATCACTATTATAATCACTAAAAGTGCATTACATCATCCTGATTCATGAAGTATCGTAAAAGTGAGGCCGGATTATAGAAATCAAATATTTCCTCATCTGTAAGTTAAAATGTAAATTAAATGTAGTTTCCGTCAAATAAGTAGGGCTCTTTTGGGGTTTCTGGAGTGTTCTTCATGTCTTCTTTTCTCTTTTGTTTCTTTGGCCCTTTAAGGGAGAAAGTCAATGCCAAGAAAATATGTTTGATCACGGGAGCTGGCGAAGGCTTACTGTGGCTGCTCTAGGATGGCATTGGCCCCTGTCCTTAAACCCAATAGGATTGCTTTTGAGAGTCACAGGCGTGAAAACACAGCTCCTTCTCCAGCTAAAGCTTTGAAAGGTCTCAGTATAAATCCTCACTTTCCTGCCTGACCCCCCTTTACACACACACACACACACATACACACACACACACATGGACATGTTCATACACTCACACACCTAATTATGCACACACAATGCCATAAATCTAATGCTCCTTCATGAACTGCAAGAGCAGAGTACATAAAAAATGTGATGCGGATTTGCATACAAACATACTTATTCTAAATCCCTCTCAGAAGTTGTAAATGATTGTCTCATCCTGAAATACATTTCACCAAATTGTATTTAGGCATGTTTATGAATTTTATTATGCCGTAGGTTTGATCATATTTTGTGGACAGCGCTGGCTTCCCCCAGTAGCCGTTTATAGAGGCAGAAGGTAAAAGAGGGAGAGCAGGAGACAGGGAGAATAGGCCTGGAGCGCTAGATTGTGTCATTTGTTTCAGACAGGCTGTGATTTCTTTTTGCTCCTTGATGGCGGGCTTTCCATGCTGCTAAGATGGATTTTCAGTGGTCGCCCTACTAAAGGTAATTCAATAAACCCTATCACATGCTATAGTAATACCTGCACTGATTTACGGTAGGGGAAAATGAAACTATTTCTTAAATTTCTGATTAAATAACAATGCTGCATGTTTAAGAATGAAGCAAATTTATACAAATACAAAACCTTTGCTGTCTGATAAAGTCTAATAAAGGTTTACTATATATATATATATATATCTTATCTCACACACATCCATCTTATCTTTTTAGACAGCATAAATTTTGTATTTGTATACATTTGGTTGATTCTTGAACATGCAGTTTTGTTATTTAATTAAGTCAATAACTGTTGACAATGTTACTACAGACAGTATATTTGTCCTAAGTACCCATGACATGCCTTCTATAGCAATGTCCATGATGATTTAAGAAGAGTGCAGGCACTGTCTTTTAATTACTTTCCAATTATGGCCCAAATTTTATATCAGTTTGGAAGAGTGATTTTAAATGAAAAACTAAGGGCAGATATGAACAGTTTTAACAGTATGATTTTTTTTCTAACTTAATTCACCATTCCTGCTGGTTGTAATTGTTGTAAATTCTTTATGAGCTTAAGATGCCACATTAATGCATGGCACATATTCCTCTCCTGAAAACTGAGGGTAAATAGCAGTTATGAGGCTGGAGCTCTCTGCAGGTGTTGATTACAGGGCCACTGCTGTAGCTCCTTGTACCTGGCTCTCCTCCAGCTGTGAGCCATGTGGGATCCCGCCATGTGCCCCTTGTCTGGAGGACAAGCTGTCGAGTGCAGAGGTCATAAACATTTCAAGAGTTATAAAACTTTCATTAAGTTCTCACGATATCTTGCCAGTGTGTGACCTTTCCTGATCCTTGTTCTATTTTTTTGTTCTCTCTCACTGAACAGCCTAGAAAAAAAAGAGGATGGGGTTAAAGTGATGGGGGAACAAGTCCCCTCTTTGTGGCATGCAGGCTTTTTCAAACTGTCTCGGCCTCTTGACTTGTACTAATCCAGAGATCAGAGCTTAGAAAGTGGCAAAACAAAGGGCTGTTTTAATGAGATTGGTACAACAGGGGCAAATGCATTGGGGGAAGGGAGTCCCACAAATAATCATACTCTGCCCGCTCCTTTTTCCAAAAAGGCCTTTCACAACCAGCTCTAAGCCAGTCTGTATGAGAGAGGGAAAAAAAATCAAAGAACTGTCATCACTCCAAAAGAGTCAGGGGGAGGGAAGATGTGGAGTAGGATTGATCCAGTGTTTTTCACACAATAAAGACAAAAAAAAAAGTCTAAATTCTTGAAGAAGAGCCGACTGAACATAACTGAAACTCTAGGAAATGCCGTGAATTCACGACTATTGAGATCTCAGTCTGAAATCTGAAAGTTGTCAGTCATCATGGCAATGTTCAAAAACCCATAAAAAATTTAACTAAGTACACATCATGACAATTTAATTAGAACCATTAAAAATAAATGTAGTTATTTTGGTTGGTCACCTCAGACTTGTATTGCTCCATTTATAAGTCTGTGATAAACTTAACGCAACAGTCTGCTTCAAATTGCAGTGAAGGCCTGTATAAACATATAATTATACATTGTTGACTAAATATGTAATCGCTAGCAGTTGTGCAATTATGTAGATGAAAAGCATATGTTACTTAAATGGTAGATAATAATAATAATAATAATAATAATAATAATAATAATAATAATAATAATAATAATAATAATAATGTTTTGTTATATCCATGTATGTTCTTATAATAATAATCAAATTCCCATCATAAATAATAATACACAGTAACAACACATATTACCTATTGATTTGTTGGTATTTTCTAATTATTCTATTCTGTTCTATTCTATAATATTCTATTGTTATTGACTCAAAACTTTAATTTAACTTCACAGTATTTTGTTTTCAAAGACAAAAATATAGTAAACACCCAGAGGAACTTCCTAACAAATGAATGAATGATGTAAAAGTATAAGAGTTCCAGAATCCTTCAAAGCAAAATAACATGTTCAATTACATGAACTGAAAATGTTGCTATAAAAATGTTTGAATCTGAATTGAAAAAAATCTATATATAACGCCGTTGAATTCTTTTGCCACTGCAATATACAGTATATACTTTTTACTTTAAAGTGTGCCCTTCCTGCTCCTGATGTGGTCTACTTTGCAGGGAACTACTTGCTAATTGGAACGCAGCACTCCTAGCTAACATGCTGGGTGGCCAGTGAAGTGGCAAAAAAAACTTGTTATGCACTAAAACACCAACTCTGCCATAATCGTTATATATAACTGGCAACCCAGCATGTTAGTTAGAAGTGCTGCAGTCCATCAACATGAATTTCTAGACTCGAATTTTGTCAACCTGCATATTGGCAGCCTGAATTTGTGAGGATAAAAATGATGAAGATGGGTTTTTAAACATCTATGAAGACTTAAATTTTTTCAAACCCAATTTGTAACCTAAATTTTATATATAATATAAATACAATCAGAATAAACAGTTTGCCAAAAAAAATTCAAGCATTGTATATATTCTTGAACAGTAATTTTGTGAGGTCAGTATTTTTTGATTGGATAAAATTTAATTGAATGCTTGAATTATTTAAGAATAAATATTTTTGAATAATTTGTAATAGACAATCACAGTAAATTGTAGCGCAGAAAATTTTAAGCATTATAAATGCTGTAGGAATTTTTTTATTCAGGTCAAATTACAATGCTGAAAATTTCTAGTTTTATAGAAATAACTTTTTAATGTTCAAATACATCACATCGGATTTTACAGAAACAGTGCTTGTGAAGTGGGCTTTGTAGCGTACTATATTAAGAACACTTAATAAAGCTTTTAAAAGCTACTAATGTTGACAAATAACTGTTGTATTAGATTTTTTACCGATGATTATGAAACCTAAAATGTCATAATAATATGATAACTCAGGGAAACATTTAAGTGTGAAGACAAAGATCATATGTCAACAATCCACAAAAGGACATACTGTATTGTGTGTTGTAGCTTTTCTTTATTATGATTTGTATTATTATTATAATTATTATTATTATAATAATAATAATAATAATAATAATTATTATTATTATTATTATTATTATTATTATTATTATTATTTATTTCATTCAAAATGATAAAAACAGTGTTCTGTCAGTTGTTTGAGGGTAATAGTTTAAAACTTTGCTTAGAAAATGTCTTTTAACCTACACCAATATGTTGATGATAAATCTTTCCTTATTTTCCCACTATTTTATGATTTATATTTCTACTAAAATGGATAAAGAATATTCACAGCTCTGTGTACATCCGAATAGTGGTGGCTTCTAGCTCCCGCTTGACCCTTAAATCCAATAGCTATTTAAGAGGTGGGGGAGAGGAATTAAACTTCTCAGGCTTGTGCCGATAACCATCAGACTCTAACCCCATTATCAAGCCTGGATCCTCACACCCAGGATCTGTTCCCTCAGGCTAGTGGCCGAACACTCACCCAGGCCCTCTTAGCCTGACGAATGACAACCCACAAAAGAAGGAAAAACCTTGCTTGACCTTCTCCTGCCCCAATACTGCCCCTAATACAGAACGTGTTCGGACCACACTTCCACACTGTGCAACCCCCTTCCCATGACCTATGCCTCTTTCTCTTATCTTCCTCCTTTATAAGGAAATGGAAGTGACCTAATGATGTTTGTTTTAGAGACATTAGCCATTTTTTTGCTTCTTTCCATCACACATTTTAAAGGCACCACAGCAAAACAAATGTGGTCACACTGCAAAAAATCTGCAGACCTTCAATTTTAAATATCAACCCAAGTTATGGCTTCAAGTCTTGTTGCCAGTTGCTAATGGCCCTCATCATTGTAGAGTCCACAGCTGTTTCCTTCATGTCCTTTAATTTGCTTCCAGCAGAAAATAAAGTGTCTGCATCCTTTACTGCAGTGAAATTTGCGGCCAAATACAGAAAGGAACTTTGTAGGTGCACTGTAGTTAACTGTGGTAATTAACAAGAACTCAAGTAATCAGCCAGGCAAAGTATGTCATTAAATGGCATCCCTGTTGATTAATTCAGGCCTTCTAATGGTGGAATCAACGTCTGCATGTCCTTAAAGGCCCTGCTTAATCTAATCTTTTAAAGAAACAGGATGTAAAAAATTTAAAATAATGGTGGTTCACATGTATGTAATAATAATGTGGTATGGAATAAAAAAACACAAAGTGAAGTGACTGAATAGCAGCTGAAACAATTTGAGCTTTCTGAGATCATGGGTACAGACTGGTTAAGACTCTATTAACCAAATCCTTTTCTCACTAATAGGGAGAAAAGAGTGGATAAACGGTTGAGTGGAGGTCAACAGCGTCTCAGTAAGTGGTGGTGGAAAGAGGATTAGTCGGATTGAGGAGCCTCCTGTTGTAAGTTCTCTTGCATAATTCAGCTCAGGGGTGATTAATTATTCAGTGGAGTACATATTTGTCTTGGTAATTTTATATCTGAAACCGTGATAATGTTTGAATTAATCATGGGAATCAGTCCCTTTGATTCAGGCTGTCTCACACCACATCCAGCTGCACACGGCTCCTTAACCCGCTGCCTAGGAAGCATATGCTTGTTTTTTTTTTTTTTTTTCCAAGAGGAAGGGGCTAAGTCTCTGAGGAGAGTGCTAACAAAAGGGACACAATATCAGGCCCTCAGACACATGCAATGACTTAAACGTTCCATTGTGTTACTTGTGAATGGCAGTCTATTGGGCGGCCCGGTGCGAGAGGCGAGGCTGTGTTGTCCATTAGCCACATGATTAAGCAGATGACACGGTGGGGCCATGCAAGGTAAATAAAGGCAGCCTTCTGCTACTTCCTGCACTGTGACACATGGCAGAGGCCTCGACTGGAGCTGCCAGACTGCTCTTGCTTTGGCGGATCACAGCAGCTGAGCAAGAGAGGGAGAATAAGACAAGAACGAGAGAGAGAGAGAGAGAGAGAGAGAAGGAGGGGTTGATTAAAAAAGGATGAATAACACAGTCATGGTCTATGTCAGGTGTTAAGTATCTCATTGGCCAATTTGCATGTCAAAGAAGAGATTGTGACACTCATTTTTATCTGTGTGTGTGTAACTGTGTGTGTTTGTGTTTGAGGTAGGCTGGGAGGAGGGTATACTCACATTAGCAGCTTTCAATATAACATCATTAATATAAAAAAAATGTTATTAACACATTCACACCAACAGGAAACAAATGGCGGTTTAGTAAGACAGTTTAATGAGTGGCAAGTCTGAATCTCATTGGTGCAGCCATACGTATCAACCAAACAAAGGGCATGAATGACACAATTTATGACACTATTTATAGTTTATTCTGGTACATTCTAACTTTAATAATAGTAACTACACCCAACATATAATAATGTAATGCAAATTAATTAACTATGTTAATTGTGTTCATTTTTGGGGTTTTTTTGGCACTCCTGTTGCTATAGAGAGCACTCATTCACCTTGCTTGTCTATCATCCATCTACTTGGCACTGTTTACAAGCTCTCAGAGGCATTCTCCTTGGGCTGGCTTATTTAATAGGGCTGTAAGTATTGTCATTCTAGTTTTAATGATGATGAGAGGCTAACCTTAGCGTGCTCTTGTCTGTTCCTTCCACCCTCTTCGTCGTGGGACATTCAGGTAACTAATCTGCCTTTAAATATGTCTCCAAGGGAACGCTGCTAATTAGCACTGAAATTTACTGCCTTCACTTTTATTGACTTGTCCTACTTCTCCGATAATTAACTAATGAGTGAGCTAATGAGCTATGTCATTCACTCATGCTGCTCAATTAAAGTACAGAATCAATTATTGAAAATAGTTTTGCATTTCTGCCACCTCACACTGTGCGGACGAGCACCAATGAGAAAAAGAGTGGATGAGAAAGTCTAGAGAAAGTTTAGACGTGTTACTGTATTTGCTGTCCCTATTCACAGGAAAAATAGGAATTTAAACCGTGTGCAAACATGGCTGCTTTTTTTCTTTCTTTTTTTTTTTTTTTCAAATTCATGAATTTATGAAAAATGTTTTACACACATTAAAACACAATCCATTATCTTGGGTAAGAATATAAGATATTACAGGCAATATTTTGCATACCACGAGTTCCAGTGTACGAGGCTATAGCAACGAATATTCATAAATACAGTACAAATGATGCTTTTATATATTTGTATCAATAAACATGTACAGCTGACATCACAGTTTTTATTTCTGTATCATCATGTAAAGTGAGGCATTGAGAATCCTTCTCTGTAAACAGTGCATTAAACAGCTAATCCAAAGCTCTGTGAAAACACAGGCTTCATTAAAGGAAAATAATTAGATGGTCTCATTCCCATGTGCTTTCACAGATAATCAACTCTTTGTCTCATCGTTCCAGTTCACACTGTCATCATTCACCTAGATTATGTTTATAGCGGAATCAATGTGCTAATGTGCCATGTGTTGATATTGAAGTTAGTATACGACAGTTGCAGCACAGATTCTGAACCTAAATATGCTTTCTTGGGATTTCACAAAATTTTAATACCCAACCCCCGCGCTCCGTGGTATTTCCGTTCTTTGAAGTGCTGTACAAAAGACAAAAAAAAACAATGATAATGAAAAAAATTGTTGTTGTTATTCTGTGGATTTTTAAAGGAGTTACATTTAATAATAATAGTAATAATAATAATAATAATAATAATAATATATTGAATGATTCCTCTGTCTTAATTCATATCTTCATTAGATAGAACAAAAACCTTTATGTTACACCCAGAACTGTCTACAGGTTCACACATTGTACAGGCAGACAGTAGCACCATAACCTCATTTTAAAGGCCATGTCTACAAATATGTTGGATTACAGCCACAGCATACCGCTCACTTGCTAAAAGAAATGTTACTCCATAAGTGCAACCTTCACCATTATATATGCACTACCTTTCCGTCCAGTTGATTCAAAACACTTTAATTCAGGTAAATGTCACCCTGGAAGTATGCATGCATGGAGCTTATAATGTATTCTGCTAGCAGCCGAAATAGAAAGAGAAATTCAGAAAGGAAAGAAGAGAGAAAGAGAGAGAGAGAGAGAGAAGGGGGGGGGGGGCAGTTCTACCATACTTTCGTTTTTTACACTCTACATCCATAGCACTATAAAACCCCTTTTGGATAATTGAGGCATTAAACATGCCTATATTGTTGCTTAATTAATAATTAATTTAATGACAGGATGAGGCTGTAAAAAGCACTAATTAAAATGCTTGCTATCATCAGAGCAGTGCTACAATTCATGCACTAACCACCTTCTCTGGACTTTTTTTATGTGCTCTGTATCAATATTCTAATAATACTCAGCATGCCAGAAGTTCTACTGGTATGTTGGGTGTCACTGGGACAATGGGAAAGGTTTGCAGACAAAAATTCAAAAGCCAAGGACATGAAATTCATCCTAAGAGCAACCTTGGAGAACTTTCATTGCCTTAGTTTGCACCTCTAAATAAGGAAAATAAATTTTAAACTGCATTATGAACTTGACTCTTCACCAGTAAACCGACATACTGTTGCATGGCCAGAAAGAAAGTCTAGAGCTAGATTAACACAAAAACCTAGCCTAAGTGCGTCGTGATACTATTTAGATAAGAAAATGTCTAACCTTCTGAGGTGTTTCTTAGGATTCAGCCGGCATTCCTTGCTGTGTGAAGAAACTGTGGCGATATAGCAATAATGTGAGTAATTCTGGGAAATTTGGTATAAGGTCAAAGCTTTAATCAGCGCTGCAGTGGAAAATGGCATCACCTCCATTATAATCTATTAGAGTCTTGCATGTTCTGATATTCCTGCCCTTCCAACTGTGCACCCTTGATTGCACTCCATCATTTCACCCTTGAATGAAGCGGTAAACTTTAAATTGTGAAGCAATAAAAAGCTTTTCTTATGCTGCTTTCAGTTTCTGTACAGATTTCTAAATCTTATTCTATGTGATGACTTTACTTAACGTGAGGACATTCAATTATTCAATTATTTATGTTGTATTGTATATAAGTGTTTTATATACTACATACAAATAAACATTTATGCACCAACCATTTTATTGGAGATTCCAATATACCTATGCATTCATGAAACTGTCCATCAGTCAATCATGTAGCAGCAATACAATACATAAAATTACACCAACACAAGCCAAGATTTGGGGAATGATCACACATAAAAAAAGAAAATGTAATCTCAGTGATTTTACTCATGGTGTATATTGGTGCCAGACAAGACTGGTTTAAGTATAACATTTTCATACATAGCACTCTCTAGAAAAAAACAAAAACAAAAAAAAAAAAAAACAGCACACTGCACATACAGGACTGAGGAGTAAGTTAACATGATATCCACATGTCCCTGTGTGTTGGTAGGAGATTATCTAGATAATGTAATCAGTTAGTTCAAATACAAGGCAACATGTTTCTCTAACATATGAAAGCAGTGGCCCTGCAGCCATATAGCAGTTTTGGTAGTGGATCTTTACCCATTCTACCTTAAGGCATGATGACGTGGACTAAATTTAAGGTTTGGTATGACAATTTTTACACCACAGAAAAACCATCCTATTCACACCTAATTGCCATTACATGAGTACTTACATGACTGCATGTTGTAGTGAATATCCTGCACTTTAAAAGATACATAGGCATACGGTATTTCAGCATAATAAAATCCTGTTCTTAGCAAATGTCTTTTAATGGTACAATACCTATGCAGAAAATAGTCTAAAAAATCTTACTGTTTTATTACATTGTTCTTTTGACACCATAGATGTGTCCTGACTTTTTTCTTTAAGCTTCCTTAATTTGCACTCCATGCCTGGCATACATAGCAGTAATTGCAAACATTTGTACAATATTGTGCAGTACGACTTGCATAATGCTAAAACTGCAAAAGGTACTCAACCCTCCTTCTTAGGAATGCATGTAAATAGGGCTTATTAACCAAAGTTAAGTTCTATTGGCTATTAACTCTGCTGTAGAATGCTTATTGTTGTTCGCATCTTAGCATGTGCCCTTTGGGATGGTTGCTACTTATATGTATCATCTTTATAAATTCAAGCAGCCATTTCCAGGCTCATTGCCAACCTTGCCCATGTACAAACATAACTAGGTAATCACAGAAGGAGGTCATTAATCAGTGTTTACTTGTGCGCTTTTATGTTTCAAACTCTTAGGCTGTTGAACTGTATTTGCGCTAATCAGTTAAATAGTATGACAATTATCAGTGGAATCTGAACATCTATTGCAGTGTCTATCTATCACCTTTTTATGCTGCAATATTCCCCAATTAGAGTCTTATCGTACACTACTTCATCAAAGGCTAAAGTAATCAAGATTAATCTCGCGAGCTGACACGCGCCGTTTGCTAAGGCTTACACAGTACAATTGCTCAGGGCAAGCATCATTACGAAATGCAATAAAATTAGGCAAACTGATTATATTTCAAAACTCAGAAGCAAAATAAAACACAATTTGGGGGCACAATTAGAGAGTCGTGCTCATTGAGTGCTAGACATTATGTGGTGTAGCAGTGGCTGGGCAAACTACATGGAGAGAAATTAGGCTAGAGATCCAGCTTGAGCGCGACAATTAAATGCTTACTGCTGACTTACCTATATCCTTATCACAAACAACATTTTTGATGATGTTAAATAAAATATATGTTGTATAACAATTTAAATATGTGTCTATAGAGGATATTCTATCTATCTATCTATCTATCTATCTATCTATCTATCTATCTATCTATCTATCTATCTATCTATCTATCTATCTTCTATCTTCTATCTATCTATCTATCTATCTATCTATCTATCTATCTATCTATCCATTCATCCATCCATCCATCCAACTTTCTAAACTCTTAAGCCACCTCTCATTTCTTCATATTTTTGCTTCCTGACTTTCCTGTATTTTTAGTCTTGAGAAATAGTTCTCCAGCCTTTCTAAAGGATTTTTTAGCCCCTTATTTTCAGTCCAGCTCGTGTACCTGACCAGTTTTAAAGGAATGTTTTTTGTTTGTTAAGCCTACCAGTGACCTATGAATCATTCAAGCAAAAAAAGGAATTTAAGTTATGAGCCAATGAGAAAGAGGTGCAGACTTAATATACTTACATACATATTGAAAGATTTATACATACTTTAGAAAAATAAAAACCTTTTGTGAACTATTGTTTCAAGAATGCAGTAATTGTAGGCTGGGAGTCATGGCACAGGTGGCTAGCGTTATCGGCTTGTGATTATTGGATCTCCACTGTTGATGGTTCACTATACTACCCAGCCAGTCATGCAGTTTCAGTCCCATTTAAAAAAAAAAAAAAAAAAGTTAAATATTTGTTAATGGTTGAGATATTATACAACTGTATAGTCTGTTTTCTCTAACCAATTTGTCATGCATCTATTTATTCCCACATTGTACATTTATAATACAAGTAAATAAGAGTATTTAAAAATTGTGATTGATCAGACTGTGTGTGTGCATGAGAGAGCAACTGTGTGCATCTTAATAAACAATCTAGTTTATTTTATTATGTAATAATATTATTATATTTATAAAATAGATAATTTAAATGTTTTAATAAATTGGCAAGGTGGCTATGGCGTACATGCATGGTTATATTTTGTAAACATCAGTGTGGATGCACAATCATTAATTCATTCATTGTTGCCCCAGAGATCTTCATTTACCTCATCCAGACCCACCCCCTGCCCAGGTTTATAATCCAACCTCAAAACTCTTGCCTAAGGAATGTTGAATTTGATCACTAATCAAATGTGCATATCTTCTTGTCATGCCAAAGCTTGTTTTCAAATGATTTTTCTAAAACATATTATTTTAATCATCCCCAATTTGTCTGCGGGTAACCCCTCTCTCTCCTGTACATATACCTCCAGAGGTGGGGTGAAGGGGGGGGGGGGTGGCAGTGGAGGGTAGAATAGTTAACAAACTCCTGAATGATTGATGGACTAATTTCAAGCCCCGGATAAAGCAGTTTTCTAAGTCTGTTGATTCTCCATTTATTAGCTAATAGAAACATTTATCAAAAAGTCGCATTTTTTGCTTAAGCAATAATTGCATTTTTAAATCCTCATTAGAGCTCCCATGCATACATAATCCAATTGAAAGAAAATGCAGTGAAAACTGGAGTGAAGCATTAATATGGAACTTTTTATAAAAAAAAAACAGAGGAAGTTTGCACCAAGTTGGCATACACTGTAAGGTCTTATCTCGGAGCTAATATTTTGTATTGTCATTATAATGTTTAGGGTTCTTAGTTAAGCATAATTTTAAAAATTAATAATAATAATAATAATAATAATATTACTACTACTAATAATAATAATTAGAGATAATAAAGTTTAAAATATGTTTTTCTGTCAACAACAGATTTATTTATTTATTTATTTTACCTTTTCCATGCAGTGAAAATGTTTCTATTAGCTAATAAATGGAGAATCAACAGACTTAGAAAACTGCTACATCCGGGACTTTGAGGCAGTTAGTGGTCATCTGTGTGTGTGTGTGTGTGTGTGTGTGTGTGTGTGTGTGTGTGTGTGTGTGTGTGTGTGTGAAAATATTTGGCATTCGCTCATAATGTTGTATTTAATCAGGCACCAAATTCACAGTGCAGGAAACAGACAGGCACTCTCTCTAATCTCGTTAGCATGACAAGGCAGTTTTCAAATATCACTGCAAATTGAATCATCTCACAGGCTTTGTGCTGGGGGTCTCCATGGTGGCAAAGTGTGTGTGTGTGTGTGTGTGTGTGTGTGTGTGTGTGTGTGTGTGTGTGTGTGTGTGTGTTATATGAGTGTATGATGGTGGGGCTAAGTGGGTTATAAATGTTATATAGTAGATGTATTTATTTTACTTGATATGAGCACATTTAATTCTCCATAAGTTTGCCTTAAAGTAATTTGGAAGTATGTTACTTGGGTGTAGACAGCAGCATGTAGAATCATTGATCAGTGTAAAATCAATGCTCTATGTGTGTGTGTGTGTGTGTGTGTGTGTGTGTGTGTAAGAGAGAGAGAGAGAGAGAGAGTGTGTGTAAACAACTATAATTAAATTCTCGAAGGAAAGTCCAGTCTGAAACATATTAACTATGTCTATATAGATTTTTTTCCATGCGATTAGTAATTCTGTATTCTTTTGTTGGTTAATGCAGTATTTTTTATTATTCATATAAGAAGTTAGCATCCACAGTAGGTGCTGCTCTGACATCCCAGTAGGACACTGTTCGACCTTAGGCGAAGGATTTGCAGGTTTTATTTGTCATGTAAACAGTTACACAAGCTAGAACACATAGTGAAAGGTTGAGTGGATAAGACAGTGACTGTGCAAGTAAGCACAGGTGTGTTGTTAATGGTACAATATTTTAAATGTATACCTAGCCTATTATGTAACAATAAGGTTGTTTGCAAAATTATTTATTTGATTATTTCATGTTAAGCTCTCCTTACATTGTCGATACATTAATTCAGTTATTGAAGTGTTATTGTCACTCATTTAGTTTCTGACAGTCCCAAATTGTCCTTCTGGCTACTCTCACTACATATTAGAACTAAAAATGGTATATGTATCTTATGGCACTGAATTATAAATTATTAGAAAATAAGACTATTATCCTAAACGATGACAGATCAGGGCCAGCAGAAGAACTTCCTCTAAATAAATGGTGGAGTGTGTTGCAATAATTCTAAATGCTGTAGTGTTTCTGGCAGGTTTTCTTTCAATAACTGTTTAGTAATGCAGTAAAGACTAAGAATATATATATATATATATATATATATCAACAAGGTTTTTTTTATTATTGTTGTATATATTTTTCTGCATTCTTAAACAATTATTCAACAATAAATCATAATCATTTTAAACAGTACAGTATATATATATATATATATATATATATATATATATAGATAGATAGATAGATAGATAGATAGATAGATAGATAGATAGATAGATATAGATTAGTCTAATCTTCTAAAGATCATGGTTACTGATGGTGGGACTGCTGTCACTATGGAAGATATTTTGTCCTGGACACTTAAAAGCCTGTTTTAGCAGGTGTTGTTTTGGTTTATTAAAAAGCTCTAATCTGATTTGATCAATGTACTGAATGGTAGATTTATAAACTGCCACTTTGTGTTTGTAGTTTACAGTAATGTACATAAATGTTTTGAGCCAAACCTCAATTTTTCAAACTGTGCTTTCAAAAAGAGCCAGAATTTTTTTGTGTTTAAAATGTATTCTTTTTGACTGTTATGTTTTTGGATCTCATTTTCAATCCAGTCGCTGGATCTGACCCTGGATCATTCAAACAGTTAGTGATTAGTATACTGGTGGGGCTTTGCAGCAGTTTTTTTCCTTCAAATTATAACATTAATTTAACATTTGGTTGAAAAAAGTTCAGTGTAATGAATATGACGAAAGTTTAATATTAAAGTTATTTTTTTGTGAAATTATAGCCACATAGTAAAGTATATTTATGTTATTTCACAATGGAGCAGATAGGCCCAAGCTCAAAGGCCCAATAATAGCAGCTTAGGGGTGCTAGGATTTGACCTTTCCATCAGAATTACAACATCTTAACCATTGAGCTGCCACTTTCCCTATTGACCAAGTAACCACAAGTTTGGTGTCACATTAAATGTTTGTTTGCATCACATTTGTCAAGTTTGATATCTAGCAAATATGATTTTTCCCTTTTGTTTATAGTACATAGACTTTGATAAACTTGACATTCAGCAGCAGGAAAGAGAGATCAGGTTGTTCTTTCCCCTGTGAATTTAAGCAGCAGTTGATGGCAAAAAGAAATGGATGCATCTTACAAAACCTGGGTCTCTATATTCATCTCCTATACCCGTGGTATGTTAAAGAACATTATTCATTTCTTTTTCCTTTAAAAATAACTAATGTAAACCCTAACATTTGCCTTTTCCCTGTTTCAATAACAAGTTCAGTTCAATTTGAAAACTTTAGTTTCCCAGTAGAGAGGCTCTCCTTAGCTGTTAGCCATGCATAGTGAAAAAGCTTTTCTTCTGTAGAGAATGACATATGGAACCTGCAAATGTGCAAAACTCTAATAAGCCAATATTCTTATTGGAGTGTTGATCCAGGCAAAAGAGAAGAGAAGACAGAGAAATGAGAACTCAGCCAAGCATTCACTTATATCAGTTTTATTCAGGCAGTGTAATATGCTGTATTTACTCTATGAAGACAACATCCACTGCAGTGCAAATGAAATGAATTCAAGTCTAACTGAGAGAAAATTGCAGAGAAATTAACTCTACTTTCAGTCATGCATTATTCTTTTTTTATTGCTCACATGCTTTTATTTCTCTTCTTGCTTCAACCTATAAAATACATTTATATGTTTTATATTAAACAAGAATACTTTAAATTCTTAAAGTCCTGGCTTATTATTCAGTCACTTATTCTTAAACATTTTATTCAGTAACATCTATGCATTATTTAGTAAGTACAAGAAAACCAGTAGTAAAACTGTGTGGTTATGACTTAGGACTCCAAGTCTCGACCTGATAGTTTAAATGGTGGAAATTATTTTAAAAAGGACAGATGTGACATGTTGCCAAATCTTTGATGATTATTATGAAATTAATAATCATACTCACATGTAAAATCCTTGTTCTAGGTTTCAGTTACAGCTGCCTGGATTGCTGAGGAATGGAAATCTAAGGTGCGCATATGTATATATTCCTTAAAATTTTTTATGTCCTCCAGGGTTTGGTTGCTTGACAGGTTAGGACTAAAATAACAAATGATGAGAAGTGTCTAGGCCTGCTGGGGTCTTTTGAAACAAGATCCAGGATATGTGCCTTTTAAATGCTCTTTTAGCTGTGCATGAGAGAGAAGTGTTTTAACTTTTAGCTTTAACTTTTTATTGAGAGAAGAGAAGTAAGGGGAGTCAGTAGGAAGTAAGGCAAGTAAAAGTGAGAAAGTGCAAGTAGAAGCTTCACGTGGATCAGATTCATGAAGCAAACAAAATGTTTATACATATAATCTAGCATTTTGTTGGTGGTTCTCCTCACCAGAATCCAACCCTGAGCCAACCACCAAACAAAGCACTCTGGACAATCTTTTGAAAGACGAGTGGCATTCCTGCCCTAAAAGGTTTAGCACATTACAGAAATCTGTAATGGCTTGTTAAAGTTTTTTAGCTTTTTATTGTTTAAGAGCCCAGCCCGCTCATGAAGAAAGGCCATTTATGTATTTTTTTTGTAGAGAGAATCTGTGTTCACATACATCGCCTAGTTTATCATCCAGCATTGTTGAATCCCCTTTAATCCTGAGCGGATGTAGTGACAGGGCAGAGACAAGCTTTGTCTGAAAAGGTA
>NC_071125.1:11035000-11065000 GCF_024256425.1 Clarias gariepinus
GATAGAGAGCAGTGTTGGGGCCAGTGCATGTTTACCCATGGATTGTGTTTATCCATGGAATGTTTGCAGACGGAAGCGGCCTTGCTAACAGTTTTCCAGCAAGAAAAATGAATATAAATTCAGGCCTTCTGGTAGGTCTGTGTGTGTTTGTGTATGCATGTATGCTTGTCTACTTGCTTTGGGCCATGTGGGTAATCCCACTCCTCAACACCTCCTCACTGTGTGTGTGTGTGTGTGTGTGTCTTGAGGCATGGCTGAGGGCCGGTCTTGAACAGTGAATTCCAGAGAGACTTTGGTGACTGAGTCTCTCGGGGAAAAAAGGCTCCAGGAGACAGACTCTCTCTTTTCTACGACCCAAAAGAGCATGCATTTCCCTTTCACATTATCCTCACTGCCGTCTTTATTGAATAAAAAAAAAAAAAGCATGTGTGGAGGGTTGTTTAATCTGTCCCGAGTTTCCTGTGGCATTGGTTTTCACAGGACTGAGTGGTTGACAGCCTGTCAACACCTCCTCATCTGCCTCTCACAGGTCACATGACCCAGGCTGTCACACGTATTCACAGGAACTGAGCACCTTCCTTCCATGAGGACTTAGAAAGAGCTACAGTTTGAGGGGTCACCATCTAAACCTTTTGTTCTAGGCTCAGGATAGTAGGTTCGCTGCTAAACCCCACTTAAATTCCTCTGCTCTATTAGAAAGGATGTGCGTCACGTCTGTAATGGGCTTCAGGCAAACACTATGAAACACTAGAAATAAGTGAATAAAGTGTTTTATAATCAATGATGACATTGTTTGTGTTTGTTTGCATATGTGGAGAAGTAGATGTATGCCGTGCATGAATAATCCTGATCCTAAGTTCTAGTCTGCACCATATATGGCATGATCGATCATTGAGGATCTCTCTCATTGGTGCAATGCAGATTCGTGCCAATGCCTGCTAGCAAATCCATAAACATCTCCTGTCAGCTTTAAATGTGTGACCTAAACTTCTCTTTCAGTCACTCTGCTTCTGTAACTTTATTTATTCCGGTTTGATGTATGGAATTACTGAAACACACCTCAAAGTACGTGTAGCAGAAATCCAGGCGTAGATTTTAAGCCAATACATTTTCTCAACGCACAGACATCTCAAGGGTGAAGTAGCTTAATATCATAATTGATAAATTTGTTTTCATTACTCATTTATTACCCAGGCTTTAAAGAATCATTTAACATCATTAACAGTCTGCAGATACCATATTAGAAACAGAAGCACAGTAACACGTTTTAACCAAAAACATCAAGCAATCCTCAGCTTTAATGTGAAATACAAAACTATTGGTCAGATGGTTATCATTGAGCAAATGTTTTTCAACTGTATATAAATAACAGATTTGTTCTGAAAAAAAAAAAAAGGAAAATGAAAGATAACCCTTTGGAAAGAAAGAGAAACACTCTGGGTGATTTGTGGTAATTTAGTAAATTGGTGTTGGCAGAGAGCTTTTTGAATAGAGTCTTTTGTCAGTGGCTGTAGAAGAACAGCCAGGATCAGAAAGTGTTATTGATGCTAACGATATACTTGTGAAAACAGAGAAATAGAGCAGGTTAAACGTAAGGGGTAGGGGCTTGTGTGAAATGTGTTTACTGAGGGATCATGGGAGACTTTGGGGTGAAGGTCATCATAACAGCACAGGATCAGACAAAAATCCCAGGCATTTACTCTCTTAACCTAGGAAAAGGACAGACTAATATCCATCCCTCACCATGATTAAGACAAGATTAGGCCTTGTGAGTACCAGTGACTGGGACAAGCGCAGTATCCTGCTAGCAGTGTTCACTGATTATGAGGAAATAGTAAAATCTTTTTCAACCTTTTTAAAAATCGTAACGTTGTTATGGAACCATGCACTTTCCTACATCTCATATTTGACACACCATACAGTATATACATTGCATGCTAATTTGTCCATTCACTGCATTCAGGTCATCAGCTAACTTTATTTTATTGCCACATAATATTACTAGTCTAGACCTGACCTACTAAAGCAACTACAGATCATATCACTGCCTCCACAGGCTTGTACAGTGGTCACTCTGCATGAAGGGTGCACCACTACATGCGTTTCCTTTCTTACCCTCGTGCACTTCCTGCTCTGGAAAAAGTTCAGTAAAAGTCACCAGACCACATGATCTTTATCTATTGCTCCAAAGTCTAATCTTTATGATCTCTAGCAAATAACTATTTTTTTTCGTATATGGCCAAACAGCTGTTTAGTCCCAATACTGTACGGAAATGCTTTTACTTTTAAGATTTAACATAGTTGTGATTCTACTGTTGATTTATTTATTTATTTTACAATGAAACTTCATCATGTGTTCAGATAATCTCCATTTATGATTTTTTTAAAATCCTGTTTCTTCCATCACCCCGTGGTTCAGCACTATCCTTCGAAATTACAATAGTGTGTTAAACAGTTTTTAAACCAATTATAATAATTTCAAATCTCATTCACTTATTGATGAAAATCATTCTATTTACTCTTTATGTATTTCAAAAATGATGCACAAACAGCTGGCACTTGCTGGAAAAGTAAGCAAAGCAATGCACAATTTTTCTATTCAATGATTGGACTGGGTTTGTTAAAAAAAAAAAAAAATCTCTATTATATTGTCGTCCAAAAATACACAATAAGTAAATGATGTATCTTTGTGGAAATTGTGCAAATGCACGGGGTGGAATGGTCATGTGCTTGATGCACCTGGAGCACCAACAGACATATATCATAATCAAACGTTACTCCCTTAGCCACAAATTTCACTTTTTTAAGTTAATTTCCTTGTTGGAAAAAAAGGCAAGTCCTATACTCAGTCTCTCGCTTTCTCTCACTATAGAGGGAAGAGTCTGTTAGACTACATCATATCAGGCATGACAACTGCAAAGACCTCATCTAATTGTTTCACTTCAAAACCACACAGGGACATACTGTCATTCTTCTCTCCATTACCGTTTGTCCTCCCCTTTTTTTTCCCTCTGTCTGGTTCCTGACATGCTGAAGATGAGTTGAGGAATTACAGGCATGTCTGAAAGATGGCTAACAGGCACAGTGGGATCGTGTGTTGTGTCGACAATGGCTTTAAGTCCGCACTGATGTCACCTGGATAATGTTACTGAGCAACAGAAACATTTCCCATGGAGCCCACAGAATAAGGCACTAACAATATAAAACCATGAACAGAAACGTTCCGTAAGTGATGTTCAATCATTCCTTCATGTGATCATGCATTCCTTCTGGTACGTGATCATGCATAGAATTTGTTAGGCTACACCTCAGATGTGCAGTAAACAGAAAATACAAATATTAGCCAATACTTTCATGCTCTGCTTTCTTTATTTTAATGGCCATCTCTTGAGGTCAGCGGTGTTGTGAAGTCATTATCCGGGCGTATGCTCTCACTCTCTTCCATCTCTCTCTGTCCACACACCATCTTTCCCTCATCCTGTCAGCAGATAAAGAAGGGACAAAGCATTCAGGGTCAGTCAGATGGAAGTGTGTAAGGACAAAAGAAGTGTGTCATGTGTCATCATGAGAGTGTGCAAATGTGTGTGCATGTGTGTGTGTGTGTGTGTGTGTGTGTGTGTTCAGGCTGCACTGGAGACATAGAGGCTAGTACATGTAGTAACAGTCATAATGATATTGCAGACTGGATTTGGCTTCATCTCCCCAGTTTGCTCCCATCAACGTCAAAGCCAATGCCATTCACCCTACACACACACACACACACACACACAAACACACCACACACACCACAGCGCGCGCACACACACACACACACACACACACACACACACACACACACACACAAACACACACACACACACACACACACACACACACACACACACACACACACACACACACACACACACACACAAGCAAGCATTCATAGCTACTCTGTGTACAAAAATGCCTCAAAAAAAAAAAAAAAAGAAAAAGTGAGTAAAAGTGTGATGCACATGGGAGTCTGTGTGTTTGGCTTTCATGTTTTAGAAGAAATAGCTTCTTGGGTTTCTCAGAATGATTGTTTGGTGTTATATATCTGTTTATAATGTGGCCAGGTGAACGTTTCTTGTGAAGTGCAGCCTGCGTTTGAACCAAAGCTACCTCTGTGAGTCTGTGAGTGTGTTTTGAACAGAACTATGCCTGCAGACATGTCTCATGCACATGGGGAGGGAAAAAAAAAAACATCGACACACACATGTACACACATACATAAGTGCTGCATTGCCTGACAATAAGATAAAATAAAAATCAATTGTGTACATAGTCTCATATGTCTCATTGTGATTCTTTTTAAGCTTTTATATTCTTAAAAAATGCATACGAAACATTATTTCCTTCTCTTGTCCAGACCGTTTATACTGAGGGGGCTAGAGCTGATCCTGGGGAACATACTGTACAAGGTATAGTATAGTCTGGCTGGAGTGCCAACTCATTGCAGGGCTCAAGCACACGCACTCACACACACACACACACACACAAACAATGCCCAATCACACATTACGGGTAACTTAGGCTATGGAAGTACAGAGAGGAAACCCTCCAAAAGAACATGCGAACTTCACACACACAGACTAGAGGCAAAACTTTAACCTTTAACCACTTCTTGGTAAAACTAAAACAACAATACTGAAAAGATGTGTTATTTTTTCTATACATTTTCCACTGAAGAAGTGATAAATAAATTTTATTTTACATTAAACACGATTGATTTCTAACATGCCCAGGAACTGCTCCCCCTTCCCACCCCGCAACTGGCAAGTGTGCACATTATTATATTTGTCTGTTCTCAGGTATGCTATGCATGGTATTATGCACCTACTTGGTTTATGAGCTGCAATTAAACGTAAGAGAAAAAGAAAATGAGAAAGTTAACCTTTACACTATGCCTAATATTATTGATATTTCAAAAAAAAAAAGTCAAAAGGAAGCTCTTGCGTGATTTCTCACTTTATCCGCTGTGGATTTGTCAAAAGATGAGATTGGTGCATGCTATGTGTCAAAGCAGTGAACTACTTCTGTTCTCAAGTATGATTGCTTCCATATCTGATTCGATCCATGCCCGAGAATGCTGACTGTATTGCAGACCACCCCTCCAAGCAGACAAAGGTACGGTACCCGATTGCATTTGCTTTCTCATTGATTAAAATGAACCAGTGTTTGCGGTTAAGTGTTCTCGCAACCGATTCCAGGGCCCTAATGTGAAAACGAAAGAGAACATATCTGACCTCCAAACCTCCAAACCTGAGTTGATTTGGAGCAAGGGACAAGGGAGCCTATAGCCATTAAACCTCAACGCCACCAGGTGTGATTCTATGCTGCCCTGCAAAAAAACACTCTCACTCACTCACTCATCTTCTATACCATTTTATCCGGTATTCAGGGTCGCGGGGACCTGGAGCCTATACCAGGAGGCTTAAGGCACAAGGCAGGGTACACCCTGGACAGGGTGCCAATCTATCGCAAGGCACACACACTTACACACCCATTCACACACTACGGGCAATTTGGGAGCGCCAATTAGCCTAACCTGCATATCTTTGGACTGTTGGAGGAAACCGGAGTACCCGGAGGAAACCCACCAAGCACAGGGAGAACATGCAAACTCCATGCACACAGAGACGGGAATCGAGCCTGGAGGTTCGAACCCGTATCCTGGAGGTGCAAGGCGGCAGTGCTTGCAAAAAAAAAATACAAATAAAATAATAAATAATAATAATAATAATAATAATGAAGTGGTTTTAAATTTCAGTGTATGGTTTAATTGTGAATCTGCCTGTAATTAAGCATCGCTTGACAAACAAATCCAATCCATGGAGGCGCACAGGACTTAAGGATCTGCTGATAACTTTTTCCAACAGTGGACTTTTAAATAAAATAAAACTGAAATATATAAATAGTTATATTATCACCCTTGCAGCATTTCAGTTTTATTATATTCAGAAGTCCATGGCAAAAGTTTGGCTGCACATATGGACAGCTTCTGTAATGACTTTTTGGTGTCAGCTGCTGAGGCATCTGGAATTCCTGTTCAAAGAGAGGAAAAGCAGGAGGGGGTAGGAGGGATTAACGGTAATACATATTGTTAGACGGCTCACCTTGCCCTCATTGGGGGATATGAGAGGATTAGCATCACAGAGTGTCAAGGCCAGGTTGACTCTTCTGCCCTGGGCTGCAGTGCACAAAGAGAAGTGTGAGACATGCTCCGACAATCCTCTCCACTGCCCATCAGTCTGCACTAAAACAAGCTGCTCTGGCAAACACATCGTAAAACACTAACTTGATACCAACAGAATACTTAAATATGTATTACTCCTAGAATGTAGACATGATGTTTGCTCACAGATCTGATATAATTATGAATCCACGCTGAAGAACCAACATAGCAGGAATCCAAGGTAAAACAGCATAATCAGATCAAGAGTGTATAAATGAGTATAAATAGACCAAAATCGCAGTATATGTTCCAGTTTATGTTAACAGCAGTCAGTCCCTCCAAGAAAGGTACATCAAGTGTATTATTGTTCGTAGATTTAATAAGAGAGCTCTGGAAACAATTGGAATTGTGCTTCTGCCATTTTTTGCATTTCTGCTCTTCATTTTCTTGCCTCTCTCTCTCTCTCTCTCTCTCTCTCTACTGGGAACTAAAGGAACAAGGCCTCTGTTGGAGCCTGAGTGGCTGCTGTGAGTGTGCATGTGCGCGCTCGTGTGTGTGTATGTGTGTGTGTGTGAAAAGTGATGAATATTAAGGGCCCATTGTGATGAAAATGCTGCTGGCCTTTAGACACTCAGGCTTTAAAGTTATAGCCTTAGGGAGCTCCATCTGCTATACCGTCAGACCTCTCCCCTTCAAACACACACAGAAACACACGCTCGTACCCTCACACACTCATAAACACACGCACACACACACACACACACACACTGATTCTTTCTACCCCATAGAAATAAGGCAAACTGCATGTATACTACACTTGAAATGTAATTTCAGACACCTTGTGCAGTGTGTGTATGTAGGTGTAGGTCTGTCTCCTTTATATTACTTTCTATAGAAGGGATATACAAAATGTGGCACTGCGTCTTATATCTAAAAGCCTATTTCGTGTTAAACTGTCCAAGCATAGCAAGTTGAATATATTAAGTATGCACTTGGACTGAGCTTTGTCGGGTCGGAAGGTGTGAATATGTATAATTCATTGTGTGCTGGTCAGCAGATTGCAGCTAATCAGAGGTAAGTAGTGACCTGAGGGCACAGCAGCAACGGAGGCAGCCATGCACACACACACATACACACACACACACACACACACACACACACACAAGGTAGTTCAATCATATTCATTATACAAAATGTTAATAAAGCTACTGGGACAGTTATTTATTTATTTATTTATTTATTTATTTATTTACTTATTTATTTATTTTACTGTTAAAGTAAAAATCTCACTGCAAAATTTTTTTTGTGTCTGAAACTCCTGTTTTGGTAGAAACAAGGTGCATCTGGAGCCAGCAGGGCTACTTGAACCACACATCATCCATCAAAAAGGAATCTCCTCTACAGATGACCGTCGATGATCACGAAGCACATTACATACCCATTTGGCCATTTCAGCTGAGCTCCGAGTGCTTGGAGGCCAGCAGAGGAGAGAGGATGTCCCAGCACCTGCCTCAGTGTGGGGGTGTGGGGTTCCTCTTCACACTCTCCTTAATGCTCTCACACCAAGGATCACTAGAGCTGGACCTGTGGCCCTGGTGCAGTGCATGCTGGGACTGGAGAGATGGATTAGGTCTGTGCAGTAATGTGGTGTTAGGAGACGCTCTGAAGCGCTCGAGTGGAACGGAAGCCGTAGATGGACTGAGCCATAACCTGGACTCACAGCGAGGTGCTGATGAAGGCAGATCCTGTAATGACAGAGAACCAGGACTATATATCTCTTTCGACCACTGTGCAACACGTTTCATTCCACCAGGGCGCTGAAACATGATCCCACAATAAAAAGGTGTAAAAAAAAAAATTTCATCACAATGCTTGTGTGGAAAACTGATACTAATGTCATACTGTTTTCATAGCCTTAATAGGGATCTGCTGTTCACTGAATTTGATTATGTCATTGATGTAAGGATCCCAGCATTCATTGTGTAAGCATGATTGAGTCTATACCATATAACATCCTAAGCGTAGAGCCGAGCTGGGGTGTGTTTCATGTGCAGAGCTCTTAGTGCAATATTTCACAATAATATAATACTGAATTGACAACTGCAGCTGAAAGAGGTTTGTTATTCTGAAAGCCTTCATTGTTGCTCTTCAGCCTTTTACAGAAAAGTCATCCAAGGTTACTGTCATTAAATGTAACAGTCAAACAGCACGGCCCCACCCCTTTCTTTCTTTCTTTCTTTCTTTCTTTCATTCTCTTTCATTCTTTCTTTCTTTCATTCATTCTTTTTTTTTTTTTCCTTTCTTTCTTTTTTCTTTTTCCGCCATCTTTTTTTTCAGCTCAGACGTGTTGAGTTTTGACACCAGCCTGCAGGACTAGTGACCCAAGAAGTAATTAGAGGAGGAATCCCTCCTCCTCCCAGCTCTCTCTCTCTCTCTCTCTCTCTCCCCCCAATGCCGGATGGCATCAAATAAGAGCCAGTTGTGTTTACTTCCTGATCCATCTAATTTCTGTAACGATGGCTACACCCGCCTCATCTCCTTACTGCTTCTTAAGCTGCCTGGTTTCGGAGACCAGCCTGCAGGGTATGCTCTCTCTACTGCACCTAACTGGATTAACCCTCCACACACACACACACACACACACACACACACACACACACACACACACACACACACACAGGTGGAAGGGTCCATTATGCAGGGTGTGTTAAATGCAACTGCATCATCAAAAAAAGGGTGAGAGAAAAACCTGTGCCTGGCAAAATTATGTTCCGGCAATATTATAAGAGGGAAACTATTACTTTTTGTAAGGATTAGGCTTAAAGCTTTTTTAGCTTTCTGCAGCAGCCATCGTTACACATGCCATTAGAAAAACTGATCCATGTCATTTCTTATGTTGGATAAGGCAGTCGTCTTGTGCCTGTGGGGTGCTGGGACTGAAGCACGTATAACACACATTTATATCTTACACTACGGAAACTTCACTGCCAGTTTAAATACTGCTTTTATAATATTACATCTCCTTCTGAAAGGTAACATGAGATTTCGAGTACCCTAATTGTATTTAGAGTTTAACAAAACCTTTCTAAGCAAACTTCTAAGGCTTTTCTCAACGCTCACTGAATTGATCTGTCGAGGAGCCAGTTTATGATTTACATCTGACCTTTACGTTATGGTATTTTTACTTATTGATCTTATTAAGACTCACTCACTGGTGGCTAAACAGATGAAGTTAGTATAGGGAGTGTTGGAGTTTGTAAATGCCTCAGAAACGTTTCACTCAGCAACAGTGAGTATTCCAGCGATTTCCTCCCCTGCTGGCGATGAGAGAATTTCACAGCCCCTAAACTACTCAAATGATCTCACATCCAGGACATAATGGTGAGGTTTGTTTGTGTGTGTGACACTGAGGGTGAGCAGCGCAGTGTGTGAGCTGGTCTGTAAGAGCCAGGCCCCGCGTGCTCACACCAGACCAGCCCTGATTTAACTAGATGGATCGCCAATTACAGCAAATTAACCTTAGAGTGCCGTCTGCCACAGGAAACGTTTAACCAATTTATTTACAGGCCTGACATACGGCAACATGATTAACCAGTGCACATCAATTGGGTTTAATGGCCTTATTGGATTTGTAACATATTAAAAAACTCATCATTTTACAAGTGGAGCAGCTAACTATATGTCCGAGACTACCTGCAGTTTATTTGGACAGCATGGACCATGTGGTCTCTGGACCTCGCCCACCCTCTTTTGGCCAAGAGGAGACATGGACCAGACAACTGATTACTATGCTCCCCCCCCCCCCTCTCTCTCTCTCACACACGCAGTATTTTGTGGGTTGCCATGGGCTGCTTTAATATTGTGTCTGCAATCTATCAATAAGTGGAACATTTCTAAATGAGATAAAAAAAAGTAAAAATAGCCTAAAATATTCCCAGTTATTTTATCCTCTCCTTGTTACATGCACAATATAAATTCTGTTTTTTATTTACTTACTACAGATGAAAAAGTATAATTTTATAATATTAGAATAACAGTAAACAACCCGTAAATTGGGACCATATAACGTATTGCTAAATGTTGCACAATCTTTATTAAAGCAACATGGGCAAAATTGTGTGGGGTTTTATGTGTGAAAAACGTGAAATTTTTATGATATATTTGATGTAAATTTTCTTTTTTTTTTGCTGTATTATTACTCTGATGAATACAGATTGAGTCAGATTTTTGTGTTTGTTATCATTATTTTACAATGTATTAGACTATTTTTATAGACATATGAACATACTTATGGATGTCTTAATAAAAAAAAATAATACATTGCTTGATAACTGCAGAGACGTTTAAAGAGTAAATAATGTGCCAATTCATCTATTCCTCTTACTTATGTGGAAAGAAAAAAAATCAATTCACTAATTTTCACAATATTTGTCATAAACATAAATATTTATGGCATTTGCTTATAAATGTGTTATGAAAGCCTAATGTTCCTTATGTATCCTTTAAATTAAATATTACCACAAACAACAATGATGATGATGAGGATGATATAATAATAATAATAATATTAATAATAATAATCATAATTATTATATTTATTATTATTATTATTATTATATTTATTATTATTATTATTATTATTATTATTATTATTATTATTATTATTATTATTATTATTATATTTATTATTATTATTATTATTATTATTATTATTATTATTATTATTATTATTATTATTATTATTGTAAGCACTTTGCCTTAGTATTTGAAGAATATAAAACAATTTAGATACTGTGAATGCCAGTAAATACATGCATTAGTTATGATCAGGCTTATTTAGCTAACTAGTGAAATAGATTGAAAACATGGCATCTGGCACTACAGCTGTCATTAACTCAGCTGCAGAAGATGACCCAGGTTTCCAGAAGGTTTCACCAAGTGGAAGAATATGAACAGAAGGCATGAGGAGCGTCATATACATGATGTCATATTTTCTTGACACACTGTTAAATGAGCTAATAACACATTATTAGTCAGGAATGTAAAACTAGTTTTCACAGTGGAAGGTTTAAGTGCATGCTGCAGCTTTAGTCTATTATTTAGTAATTAGTTTTTGACCTTTAAGAATAGACCGTATTCGGTGTTAGCACTTTATTTATTTTTTTCAACAATGAAACAAACTGGAGTCATAATTACAAAGTAATTATAGTGAACTCTGAGGTACACATAGTTATAAACAAACTAAATTATAAGTATAGTAATAATTATATATCTATTTTTAAATTTAAATCGAAAGTAAATTAATATTTATATTTGTATTTATATTATAGTTATAAAATTCTAAATATAATTATTATAATAATTTAGGCGAAGACTCACTCTTCGTAAGTTTTTCTTTAATTATTATTATTGTAAATAATAGTAATATTTTTATAATCTTGTTTTCATTCAATAATATGACTTCAGTTTTTAGAGGTTAGTCGAATCTCACCCCGAGATCAGTATCGGTGATTCCATCTTCAATCATCTGCACAGTGCAGTGTTCTGTGGATTGTGGAAGATTACGTGTCGAGACCTCTGAAAGGTGTTTAGTTTCCACAGCCTTCCTTAATGGCTATAGTGTGGTGACATAAGCAGTGATTTATACGGCTACAGGAGAAGGCATTGCTGCCAGGATTGCTCCAGGACAGAGCGATCATGGATATGAAGGCATGCAGTGTGTAGAAGTGTAAGTTTGGACTTGAAGCATCTCTCTCTCTCTCTCTCTCTCTCTCTCTCTCTTTCTCTCTCACACACACACACACACACACACACACACACACACACACACACACACACACACTGACTCATTCTTTCTACTCTTGATAGTGGAGCACCCTGAGAAAGTCTGCCAGTCATACTTCTTCTTCCTTTATATTTCCACTTCAAAGAAACATCTGATTTGAGAATCTATTTAACATGTAAAGTGATATTAAAGACAGAAAAAAAACACCAACTCTGGATCTTAGGGCTTTAATTATTGTATTACTTTTCCCTGCCTAACCCACTGCTACCCACACCACCTATTAGGCCATTAGAAAAGAGCTCTTTGTGGCCAGTGATAATTACCGCTGACACCTCCATTTAATCATTCTGCCCATTGTTAATGAAATGGCTGCTGAGATTCAGGTTAGGGAAGAGGAGCAGGTGACAGTGGGAGAGGGCAGAAAGAGAAAGGTGAGCACAGGTATGAGAGCAATGTCATCACAGACTCCCACCTGTTTAGCCTCAAGGCCCAGCTGCAGCGAGACCAATCAAAAACAAAAGGGGTGAAAAAAACAAGGATGAAGAAAAAAAGGAGAAAAAGAAGTTTGGCCCCTTTTTGAAAGGTGACTGAAAAACATCACAGTGTTGGTCAGTAATTAAGTCGAAAGTAAAAGGAAAGACTGAAAGCAGCAGAAGCCCTTTAGTTCAATTGGCCTTGGTCACTTTTTTTTTGCCCAAGTACTATGTACCACTTTTAATGCTAATAAATACTGTAAAACACGAAATCATGAAATCCCTAAATTACAAAGTTTCTGATATTGACGTGAACATGGAACATGAATATTTACTGTTAACATTAAAAATAACACAAATGCATTTCCAGAAATTAAACTAAAAATTTATCCTATTAAATTATCAAATGTTATAATTATGATGCTTAAATGCCCCTAAATGTATTTGAGAGTTTTTCAAACAAAATTTTACTTACAAAGTATAAAAAAAATCAATTCAATGATGCAAATCTATTTTCAAACCTTTATGTCTCAGAATCTTAAATTAAAAAGAATTGTTAAATAAAACATCACAATTTGCTCAACTTGTTAAATGGACACATAAATATATTCTAATGTGTCTAAAATATAACCTTTTGTAACCGCTGACCCATGATTATGATTTTATAGAAATACATAACAACTTTTTTTTTTTCCTTCCATGATTGTTTTGGTTATTCTTCACAGAGTGTCATTAACAGGGAAATTCCAATTTGGAAAAGGATCTCTGAAACCACCAAGAAGGCCTTAAGAGCCAAAACCCTCCGCTATGTCTGAAGAATGTTGTCACTGCACCCGGCCATTGTTCTTCTATGAAACAGTATTCTGGTGTAAAAGCATGGTGGGTGTTAAGCACCTGAATCAGATCCCGGCATGGCTTTGTGAAGAGGTGGTAAACCCCTGACATCGATAGCGTCTCTGTGCTGTCTTCTAAACCTGCCTTAGCACCAGCGCTCGGCGGTGTCAGGTAGCTCGTGTGCTCTCTGCCTCCTCTCCACACCTATTGTCACTCGTTTATGGTGTTGCCTTTCCTAACCATTCACTGCACATACGCTGTTGTCAGCTTTTTCATCTTGCTGTGTTTCTCAGTTTTCAGAAAACAAAATGGACATTTGAGGAGACAGAGAAAAGAGGTGAGAGAAAGGCAGAGAAAGAGTGAGAGAGAGGAGAGATTAGGCTTATGGAGATGATGTTCTACTGATGTTCCAACACCAGACATTCCAGGTCTTCTGAGTCATCACACTTATCCACTACACATCTGTATGTGTGTGGACACACACATCCCTTGGAAAATTATTTGACTGAAAAAGTTAAACCATGAAAAACTATTTTGTATTTTTCAGGTATGTTATTCAATTATTAAGACTTCTTAAATTTAAGAATCAAAAGACGGAAAAAAAAAAATTCTTCAGGCCTCCATGTTGTAATTAGTTGTTTGTACCTGTGTGAGTGTAGAGTCACGAAGGTTTGCGCCACATGTTCCAGACTGCTCCACTAACATCTTTAAACATGGAGACCTTTTATCACCCTTGTTTCCTATTACTCTGTCTCTTTCCCATGGCCTGAGAAATGAGTTGAGCGATTAGGGAATCCCTTTTCAACTAATCACCCAACACCAGGGCCACTTCCGCTGCACTGATTACCACGGAAACCATTAGGAAGAAGAAAGTGCTGGGATGTTTGATGGTGGCTGGCTGGCTCAGGGGAGGTCAGTGAGGGGTGTGTGTGATCGGCCATTCAGTCTTCCTGCTCCTATTACTCTAGCATTTCCTCTATCTAACACACACACACACACACACACACACACACACACACACACACAGAGTACATGTACTCTGCCTAATTACTACCATACCATGTCTCAGTGCTTGGTTAATCTCCGCTCTCTTTACACTGGTCACCTCTCTGCTAAATCGTCAGCTGTCATTGCTTAGATCTGCAGATTTGGCCTTTACAGGTTAAGATCCCCTTAGCCTGTGTACAAACAGAATTGTCTTCAATCATACTTAGAATTGTTTCTGTACCCTACCATAACCTCTGACACAAAGATTTTGAAGAATGCAATTTTAATAGCAGGGTTAGACAATTTGTAAACAATGTAACCAGCGTGTTTAAACATGGACATCAAATAAAAATTTTGATTAGTGAAAGAAGGAAACTACACATAAGAAATAATAATAGTAGTATAATAGTCTGGACAAGAATTCCAGACACTTGGGCGAATGATTTATTGGAAATAAACCATAAAGTTTTAGATAATTAAAACAAAAACAGTAATCATTCATTCATTTTCAAGATTCTACAATATTTCTACACAATATATAATTAATATAAAAATATAATAATAATTATACATATATATTCTACAGTATTATACAATGTATGTTTCTGGTGACAGTGCGTTAGTAGTAGACAATGGTGGCAGTATGGACTGGACAGCAGTGGTCTATTTTGGCACTGCAGCAGATGAGCACTACATTATTTATGCAGATATTTCACCATAAATCAAATGTTTTTAGGTTCCTACCATTCTTTTTCACTTATGTCTTAACAAACACACTCCAGACCACTTATTACAGCAAAGGGATGACTGGCTAAAGAAAAATCTCTGCAGCTTTTCCAGGAAATTGTGTACAGATACACACACATACACAGAGTGTGTCAGAGCACATCAACAGTCTGCTGCTGCAAGCACATATTTTATACGGATCAGCAAAGTTTATGCAAAAGTATGACATAAAATGTTGTAAAATTGAAATCTGTTCTATAGATTAAAACAGTCTGGACAAAACAGTATATACAGGCATAAAATAGCCTGATGAATAATAGAGGAAATGATATAGGAACATTTACCTATCATTGTTAAATAATATAGGAAATGATATAGGAGCATTGTTCTTTACCTGTCATCCACCATTGTCCTCTTAGAAGGGGAGATTAAACAGCATTCTGCTAGATCATACACATTTATAAGTCTGGATGACACTGTTCATGTGGTTTTATGACTACGTTCATATGAAACTAAACAGATTTTATCCATAGCAATTATTTTTCGTCATTCATTCATTTACATTTAATAACCAGTTTTACCTTTCTCATAGGCCATGGTAAATATGACAATGCTGGGTATGGGTTGAGGTGGGACTACACCATGGGTGATATTAGACTGTCACATAGCATCCTTGGTAAAAAAAAAAAAAAAATAGAACACAAATAAAGCAATGTAAACAATGATGTATTGCATTTTTTAAACACCATTCCGGGGTTTAGAATATTAAGCTGGTCTCAGAAGGTATTTAATTAATTTAAGATTTTGATATGCTAATCATTGGTTGTAGCATCAACATAAAATTCCCAGTCAGATTTCTAAACTGAAAATCTTCCAGCAATGTGATAGCAATGTATTTTTCCATCTGCTTATATCAATTATGATCATGAATCATATAATCATCAATACAACCATCCTATTTTGATACAAGCATGAGAAGAAAGTAATTCATCAACTCATTTCTATAGTTGAAAGTAAAAATAAAGTTAAAAATTCACATAATTGTTGCAAAAAGGTACCTTTTTAATGACTTAATGATACTGCATGCAGAAATTTCAAATATGATATTCCAACTCATGGATTTTTTTACAGTATTGTATTGAACAATAGACTGGGGGTTTCCCAAAAAGGAGCAGGCAACCTGACCATGTGCAATTGTTACAGTGGCCAAAATTACACTTTCAAAACAACAAAAAATATATACGAGAGGCGTTCAGTTCAAAGTGGGACTCGCTCATGAGCAGACGAATAAAGAAGATTTAAAGACTTTAAGTGAAACCTTTGAATGGTAAAACCTGTATGACTCAATGACGCTGAGGTGGCTCGAAGCTTACTGCTGTCATTTTTAGGAACATTTAGCAAGTAGAACAATTGATCCTTGAAAATTAATGGATAACTTGTCACCAACTTTTGGTAAAGACCCATCTGTCTGTGGGAACTGTACAGTTAGTCCTGACCAATTAAGGAGTTCCTGGGAGGCCAGTGTTTCAGATGTGAAGTGCAACAGTGTAGCAGGAAATGTATAGATAATTTAATACAGAGAATCCAGGTTGCATTGTGAAATTTACAACATGGGTAAATCATCGCATGTACACAACATGCAGGTGTGTAGGACCAGGGACCTGTGAAACCCGCAGGACAAAAGCAGACTTTTTAACTCTTGTAATCTTTCATATCAGGGTGGAAGATATAAAAATAAGAAGCTCAAATATGAAGCGTACAGAATAAAGAAAACATGTGTGCACTTGGTTTATTTATCATTTATCACATTCATTTATTCCAGTATGCTAACTAGTTTATCGTGGTCAGAGTTCATTTCGTTTTAATGATTTATTTGGTTGATATATTAAGAAATTCACCTAACTATGTTAATTTTAAAATATCAGATACAGGTGAAACAAAAGTAACATGGTAGTGGTTGGGATTTATCAAAAGCAATGCGATTCTAAACCAATCAAACAAATAAACAATCAAAACAGGGCAAGAAATACCTTTACACCAAAGCCAGTCACTGTGTCAGAGAGAGAGAGAGAGAGAGAGAGAGAGAGAGAGAGAGAGAAAGTTCCTATGAAGTCATCAGCTCTTATGTAACACAAACCTCTAAGATTAACATTAATTAGGATGTGACCAACATAAGAAAGTCTTAAATCACAATCACTTACAAACACTAAGACAAACCATGTGAGTGGATCTGCTCAGAGCAGAATGGAGAATTAAAAGCACCCAGTGCAGAATTAAAACTTTTAAATTTGTACTGTTCAGCTCCGGAGGTTATCTGCTTTATCCAATGCTTTAGTAACTCCAGCATACATTTCCAGCTGCTAATAGAGACCAGACAGCAACATGAGCGTGTCTTGCATCAGAACAAAGCGGATGACCTCTACCGATTGTCCAGTTCATTTAGCATGAAGAATAACCCCTCTAATTGTGTTCTCTAAGCAAGACCAATCCACTAAATCTCATCCTCTATATTTAGCCTATCATCTGTAAAGAGTCAAATGAAGCACTTTTGTTCTGAAAGATATATCCCAAGTGGCTGTGTTTCTAATTGCTGAGATGATGCAAGGCAAATGCAAAGCTCTAGCACACCATATCTCATTAAGCTCTAATAAACACTCACACTGGAGATTTTACTTTCCAAACGATATCTTGGACAATGAAATGAATACACAATGATGAATGATTATTATTAACATTACTATTATTAGCAATAATATTGATTGAAATTATTAAAAATAAGTTCGATTGAAATAATTTATGGAAATAACATTTTTTGGTTTTGCACACAAAGGCACGTATAAGACTATGTTACAATTCCTGCTAACTTAAACTTTAGATCAAAGAGCTATTGTTAAAACCATATTTGGCCCAATTTCTAGTTTCTGTAAAAATTAAATAGCATTAAAAACAGACATTCACTAAAATGATTCCAAGCTTTGTGATCATGACACCACTGACACTAAACAATGCAGATCTGAGAAATCAGTGGACGGTCATGCTCGATAAACAGCTGCCTGATCAATGTTGTGTGATCTGTTGCCAGTTATTATGCAATAGAGCAGAGGGTAACTTTTCTGTCTCCGTTATAGCGACCCTTATTAGCTGTGTGATTAGTGAGATTTATGAACACACATTCCTGAGTAGCAAACTTTGCACACACCTGCTGGAACAGGGGGTGCTCAAACAAGCTTCTGTCATAAATTATTTTACACTGACAGAAGATTTACGTCTTTAAAATGTCTTGATGTACCAGTTTTGGCATGTAAGATGCCAACCTGAGTTAATGATGTCACCTAGCTACTGCTAGTATGTGCATGTATGATTCTTTTAGTCAGAAATTCACATTATTTTAGAGAAAAGCCTGAAAGAATTTTTCTATTAGTAATTACTGAAGGCTACATCTCCGTCTAGGCCAGGGGTCGGCAACCCGCGGCTCCAGAGTCGCATGTGGCTCTTTCATCCCTCTGCTACGGCTCTTTGTGCCCTTTGAAAATAAATAATAAGTATTTAGACTAGTATACCTAGTCACTTATTATTAACCTAGTCACTTGTTATTAACCTAGTTAACCCAGTGTAAGTATGTATCCAATGATGTAAACTTTAAAGCACTTTTTGTCGCTCTGGATAAGAGCGTCTGCCAAATGCCTAAATGTAAATGTAAATGTATTTCATTTAAATGTATTTTATATTAGTTTGTTAGTTTTTTAAATTAAATTTTAAATTTGAAGATTATGCCCCGCGACCCGACTTTGGACAAGCGGTTGAAGATGGATGGATGGAGGGATGGATGGATAGATGGAAGATTATGGTGATCTTGTAACATTTAAAATGTGTTTAATTTATATATATATTTACACTACCGTTCAAAAGTCTGGGGTCACTTTCTAACTCTATAATTGTTCCTGATTTTTATTTCTTTCTACATTGTAAAGGAATGCTGAAGGCGTCCAAAAAATGCATTGATCTCCTTTGAACAGTTAATGGTGAGATGTTTCTGCTACTTATGCTCTGTATAGACCTTATAACGCTTCTAATCTGAGGTGCCATTAATTGGTCATTTTTTAGGATGATAACTCTAAATTAACTTCTCGTCTGCGGCAGAGGTAGGTTTTGGTCTCGCCCTCCTGGGATGGCCTTCATGAGAGCCAGTTTCATTATGGTGCTTGACGGATTTTGCAAATGCACTTGACAATTCTGTTCTTGCAAGAACTATTACAGAAAGGCTGACCCCTGTGTCTTAAAATAACAACTAACTGTTGTTTTTGTTGTTGTTATGTAATTACCTAATCCCATATGTGTTATTTTATAGTTTTAAAATCCCCAGTATTGTTGTAGAATGTAGAAAATAAATCCCTAAACAAAAACAAAGAAATTTGCAACTGATCCCAAACTGAAACTCCCAAAGTTTGGGATCACTTTTGAATGGTATATACTGTACAGTGGTGTGAAAAACTATTTGCCCCCTTTCTGATTTCTTATTCTTTTGCATGTTTGTCACACTTAAATGTTTCTGCTCATCAAAAACCGGTAACTATTAGTCAAAGATAACATAATTGAACACAAAATGCAGTTTTTAAATGAAGGTTTACGTTATTAGGGAGAAAAAAACTCCAAATCTACATGGCCCTGTGTGAAAAAGTGATTGCCCCCCCTTGTTAAAAAATAACTTAACTGTGGTTTATCACACCTGAGTTCAATTTCTGTAGTCACCCCCAGGCCTGATTACTGCCACACCTGTTTCAATCAAGAAATCACTTAAATAGGAGCTACCTGACACAGAGAAGTAGACCAAAAGCACCTCACAAGCTAGACATCATGCCAAGATCCAAAGAAATTCAGGAACAAATGAGAACAAAAGTAATTGAGATCTATCAGTCTGGTAAAGGTTATAAAGCCATTTCTAAAGCTTTGGAACTCCAGCGAACCACAGTGAGAGCCATTATCCACAAATGGCAAAAACATGGAACAGTGGTGAACCTTCCCAGGAGTGGCCGGCCGACCAAAATTACCCCAAGAGCGCAGAGACAACTCATCCGAGAGGCCACAAAAGACCCCAGGACAACATCTAAAGACCTGCAGGCCTCACTTGCCTCAATTAAGGTCAGTGTTCACGACTCCACCATAAGAAAGAGACTGGGCAAAAACGGCCTGCATGGCAGATTTCCAAGGCGCAACCCACTTTTAAGCAAAAAGAACATTAAGGCTCGTCTCAATTTTGCTAAAAAACATCTCAATGATTGCCAAGACTTTTGGGAAAATACCTTGTGGACCGACGAGACAAAAGTTGAACTTTTTGGAAGGTGTGTGTCCCGTTACATCTGGCGTAAAAGTAACACAGCATTTCAGAAAAAGAACATCATACCAACAGTAAAATATGGTGGTGGTAGTGTGATGGTCTGGGGTTGTTTTGCTGCTTCAGGACCTGGAAGGCTTGCTGTGATAGATGGAACCATGAATTCTACTGTCTACCAAAAAATCCTGAAGGAGAATGTCCGGCCATCTGTTCGTCAACTCAAGCTGAAGCGATCTTGGGTGCTGCAGCAGGACAATGACCCAAAACACACCAGCAAATCCACCTCTGAATGGCTGAAGAAAAACAAAATGAAGACTTTGGAGTGGCCTAGTCAAAGTCCTGACCTGAATCCTATTGAGATGTTGTGGCGTGACCTTAAAAAGGCGGTTCATGCTAGAAAACCCTCAAATAAAGCTGAATTACAACAATTCTGCAAAGTTTTAAATAAAAACACAGATAATATTAAGCAATCACTAAAGATAATACCTTTATGAATATTTATGGACATTTTGTCTTGAGAATATTAACTTAAAGACTCCCACTATACCTATTATTGAATGTCTTTGCCTCCTGATTCATACTTTTAACTGGAATTATCATTAAACAATTAGGTCAAATTTTTTACACTTTTTGTGCATTTACTCCATTAACTTACATGAACAATTGCACCAAATGTCTATTTTGTGTGTCATATGTAATTTCAGTAATCAAAACATACATTTTGTGTCTGTCCCTCTGTTCTGGTCAACTCTGTTACCTCTGGTATAAAAATGCATAAAAATCTTTGAAGCATTCATAGAAAAAGCATTTGACTTTCACCAAGTTATATCACTTCTTCTGGTGAGAAACTCTGGAAGTCATTGAGATATGTCATTATTCTTTTCTCACTAATTTGTACGAAATGTTTAGTATGCACCAGTAGTATATTAATTATCTGTCAAATCTGTTATTGTGATATTGCAGTGAATCTCTCATTCACTAATATCATGAAAATCCATAAAATTCTGTTTTTAATCATGCCATGTGGTTTGAGGTTAGGATCTTGAGCTAAACCAAAAATTTGTGGAAAATGTCAACTCTGGTATTGTCAACTCTAACCCTAGGTTTAAAATGTTTAGTTGACAATGTGTAACAAAGTCAAATATTCCCAAATCACATTTAAACATTTTGCATTATCTTGTTTATGGATTCTGGGTAATTTTGCTGAAAATTATAAATTTTTTGTATATCTTTGGGAAGGAAGGAAATTTAATGATAGGTAAATTATGCTGTCAGCAGCAGAAAGGCAAAGGCATAGGCATAGATAACGACCCTGTAAGGATGGTGGAAAATTTGAAAAAAGACAGAGAGAGATGGCACAAAAGAAAAAATGCAGGGCATTTTGTTTTTGGACAGTGGTGTATTGTATTATCAATAAGACATATATAAAGGTGACATGCATGCAAAAAGTTGGGAGAAATCACTTCTTCTGGCAAAACCATGAGGATACTTTGTGGTATCTCTTTGATGATTTTAATGATGTCCTCAAAATCCTCCCTCAACCAATCCTAGTGATGGCACATTATGTAGAAATAAACAACGACATATGGACAGAAATTGCCAATAATCATGATTTGCATGACCAAGGTGTGAGGAAGAAGCTATTGCATTGCATGTTCTCAATCAGTAATGCATAAGATACATGCAGTTAATTTTCTACTTCCCGAAAGATCTGTAATTCACATTTATTTTTTAGCTGTTTTACATTTAATATGGTTTCAATAATTTTAGAGTCTGGCAAAAAAAAAAGAAGTTGTTTTTGGTCCTTTAACTATGGGTGGTCAACTCTGTTATTGATATCAACTCTGTTACCCTCAATTTCAACTCTGTTTGTTTAATGTTTTCCTTTTAAAAAATCATTATATGTATTTTATTGTTGGAAAATTGATCAGAAGATGATTAGCCTAACTAGTACTCTTAATACGTGAAACATTACAGAATTTCATAATTGTTTAAAGCTATATATGCTTCGAGAAAATGCGCACCAGCAACTGTTACTCCAAAACAAAAAATGTATATCTTATTAGTCTTTTAAGTTAATTTAATAGAAGAAAAGACAGATTATCTCTTAGGGAAGACTGGGTTTTTAAATTGTATCACATTTTTTAACTGTACTGTATCTATTTGATCCATTTTTGTCTAAAACAGTTGACAGATTTATCTGTTAGTACATTAGTACACAAAAATTATATATATATATATATATATATATATATATATATATATATATATATATATATATATATATATATTATGCACTGCACTGCAGCCATAAAGCTTCCAAGGGAGCCATGAAGTTTCATTAAGTAGTTGTGCTTCATTACAGTTAAACTTACAATTACTGTACCTTTACTTACTAAGCCCTACAGAAATTTTAAAATAAAAAAAATATTAAGAAAGATTAATAATTTTTGAATTTGTTATATAATATATCACACGCTTAATGTTAAACTTTGCTAAATTTGTGTCAGATCACAATCAAAGTCTAATTTCCAAAACCATTCACAAGTAAGCCATTAGCCATTAGCCTAGCTAGCCAGATGTTTAATATTTTACAATGCAAAACTCTGCATTACACTTATAATGGCACTTTATAATTGGATAATGATTGTTCTATGTTAAATATACTTGTGAGCTGCTAAAGACAATAGTTACCTGTCAGTATTATGTATAAGGGTGCTTAGATAGCAAAGTATGTTTCCAAAAATATGGCTTAATTAGCATAAGCCAGTTAAGTAGCTAAGAAATCTATAGCAAACTACCAATAGTTATCCAGAAAGCTAAAGTTACCTTATTGTATATATTAATTCAAAAGAAGTTGTTCGAAATTCTGCATAGCTCACCTGGTTATTTGAATTTATTTATTTGTATTTGTTTTAAGACTAATTTTATATTTTACTCAAGTATACAGCAATATAAAGATAGCCATGACACTATCACATACCAGGTAAATTTAATAACATTAATTATAAATGCTATACCTGTATACCCATGTCTGTAAGGACCAACAGCTAGCTATCATGTCTGACTGCACAGAAAGGCCAATGTAGCACAAACTGTTTAAAGAAATTCAATATTAGCCACAGATTGGTATGAGAACATTCAATATATCAAAGCATGGGACTTAGCAAGCAGTTGTTCATCCAAATTCCCCAGATCCCAACTCAGAATGCCCAAAGGATTTGTTGTGAAACCCAGAAACCCCAGCACACTCCCAAAAGCCCACTCCAGGGGCAGAAGGGGAACCCCTTGTTTTAATGTTATGGCTGATCAGTGTATATTTGAGCGATATTTTTACCCATCAGTGTGTTTGTATTCATTCTATCACTGTTTATGTCTCACATGATAGAGATACAGATTTATAAACAGAACACAGTAACACATTCTGCTCTACTGATGTAGAGTCATGTGTTATACTACAGCGTGTTGGAACTGCACTTGGTGCTGCTGCATAAACATGGAGATAGTAGTTAAGGTTATATGAAGCATGTCTAATTGTTTACCTTGTATGATTTTATCATGGCTAGGGTTGGTTATTTTCACAGATAGTTTTTGCTGTTGTTGTTTTTTTCTTTTCTTTTTCAGTGTTTGCTAGTTTCTTAATCATCGTTGGCAGTATTGGACCCATTGCATATCCTCTAAATGAATTTTAATACATGCTGAATAAAGGGTAGTTTGTAACGTTATCCTTTTTTGCCTGAATCCATGGAAAGGACTAAGCAGATATACTGATATTTTATCTGGAGTGGAGTGGAAGATGGCAGGGACAGGTACTGATGCAGGAATTACCTTTTTGGGTCATTACAAAGCTCTCTGTTTGTCTCTGTTGAATTTTTTTCACAAAAAACACAAACACAAACACACAAAAAAAATCATCTGAAGCTACAAACAATGGCCACAGGTCCGCCCTGCTTGCTCCCTGCATTCAGAGACAAATGGAGATCCATCTGCAAAGCAACCAGTGACAAAAAAAGGAGATTAAACATTACACTGAGTTTGGCATAGCCTGGAGGGGCAAAGACTGAAGCTCTGTTACTGCAGAAGCAGTCAGGCATGGGTGACCACATTTACTATGCTGATGTAATGACATACGGTCATCCATTCTGTTGTTTAAAAGGTCAGTAACTTTAAGGTATTCACCTGTTGCACAAGGTCATAACAACCTGATACCCAACTTTGTGCTGGCTGACGGGACATCACAGGCTACTGAAAGAAGTTACCACAAATCATTTGACTCCCTGTTATGCTGGAGTGCAGGGGGTCAGTGTTTCTAGATTGTGCATGGAATGAAATTGTATAAATAAAAGCATTCCATAAAGTGTCTTTTTAAACCAATGAAACTTATGTAGAGTGTTTATTAGTATTATTGTTTATTGTTCAAGCTATGAAGGAGTTTTTACACTATTACAAATTTACATTAATCAAATATTTTAGGATGTAAACCTCATGCCTCTTTAAATAATAAGACAACTAGTTATAGCATGCCACTGTGCTGCAAATTTTTAAATATGGCTAATTACCTATGGCTATAATTTATACGTTTTTATTACATCCAGAACGATCCAGAACTGGTTGCCAATAACTATAAACATAACATTGGTCCACTGAACTGTTCTAGTAGGCTATTGGCTTTTTTAGTGACATGCATTCGCCATGATTAATCTCTCTTTAGTTGTTAACTTATATACAACATTCATTCTTTGGTCACTCTGGCTAGACCAAAGAATCGACTTTGGTTGATGCTAACAGTACCAATTGTAATGATATTGTAGCAAAAATTGCTTAAGCATAAGTACATGCTCCTAGTACAAATCACCAAAGTGTGCTAAAAGTTAAGTAAGAATATTTAAATCCCTATAACCGGATGTACCTCTGTATAAAACAGCATGCAAACATCTCTGGAGGAAACCGAAAGAAACCCACCAAGCACCAGGAACATGCAACTCCATGCACACAAAGACGGTAATCAAACCTGGCCAGGAATTAAACCCGGCCCTGGAGGAGCAAGACGACCACTACACCACTACACCACTAATTTCTCACAATATTCACATTTATTATGTAGCTAGCTGACTATCAAACTACCAGTAAATGAGTACAACTTTTCCCTTGCTAGCCATGTCTCAGATTTCATAATCTGCCCCTCTGTTTACATTGCAGATTATCAAAGACTTTTTACCTGTGGCAAAACATTTCCAATTATATACGAAGCACATTTGCCAAAGTAGCTTACTATGATGGGCTTTCAAGTCAAACTGGGAACTTTTAATTGTGCAGAAAAACAGAGCACAGATATGAGAGATAACGTCTACCTTTATTCCTCTACATTATCCCATCGCAATGTCTCAGCATTTCACTGAGCATTTCACTCGTACATGGATATCATTATGGTTGTTTTGGCTGGAGCTGTGATCAGCTCATGCTTCACGTCTGAAACGCTGGACTCCCAGGAACTCATCTATGGTGCAAACATGTGGAAATGGCTTTGGGTGACGACAGGACTGTACAGGGGATGTGGCAATAGCATCCAGTTGAGTTCCTGTAATGTGCAGTTTGTGTACTGTACATGAATGATGAGTGTGTACAGTTCCCACAGACACATGTGTCTTTTCTGCAAGTTGAATGTGAGTTCTGCAATGTGTCTTTTAACCAATTTGTTCATTGATTAAACTGTCCAAGGATGAACTGGTCAAATGTTCAAGAAACAATAGCACTAGGCTCCAAGCCACATCACCCAGAATTGTCTTTCACGGATGTAGGACCGTCTTTAAAATGTTTGCACCATTCAAACTTTTAATGTCTCTAAGAGTCTCACTACTGTACTGTCAACTGTCTAATGTAACACCAGGCATAGTTAAGTTAGCTTAGAGTTTTCGTGAAGTTTATCTTATCTGGAATTTCAAATAAATCACACCCATTTAATAATCTGCATATCTGTATATCTTGCATATCAATGTAAAGCAAATAATTATTACAGTCTAAAGCTCTTAGAACATGATGAAAATTTACTGAGTGCTCTAATCAAATAAAACATATAGGTTCTGTTGTCTATCTGGAGCTTTGTGTGTGTGTGTGTGTGTGTGTGTGTGTGTGTGTGTGTGTGTGTGTGTGTGTGTGTGTGTGTGTGTGTGTGTGTGTGTGTGTGGTTTTTGTGCTGAACTTGTTGCTAATTCTCCCACTGCCCTGGTATCTTTTCTCCTCCTTAATCAGACCCCACGTGTGCTCAGAACACCCACAAAGTCTCTTCACAGGAAAGAACCTTTCACCAACCTTCCTCCTTACAAAAGGACATTAGCATATACCTCCTCATAGTCATAGTCATAGTCATAACACAGAAGTACAACACTCCCACCTGCTCACCAGATAATCTGAACACACATTGTGGGGCAGTAAGACCTCTCGTGCATGTACTGGAAGTGTTTGGGGGCTTGAATTGAAGTTTGGACAGGATGTGTGCTTGTACTTGTACTCTGAATCTAAATTGATGAATTAAGTTTCCGTCTTATTGAACGTAATTCATAGTAATTGCTGTGCAATTCCAGATTTGGCTGTGTAATGTGGCTCGGGCAGGGCACTTGTGTATATTTCTGTCTGTGTGTGTGTGTGTGTGTGTGTGTGTGTGTGTGTGTGTGTGTGTGTGTGTATTTGTGTGTTGGGGGGTCTTTAGAATCATGCCGGAATACTGAGCTGGCTTTCCAGACCTTCCAAGAATGTTGATAAGCAGATCCCAGAATGAAATCTCCACGGCCCCGGCTGCTTCTGCCTCTAATCGTTTTATTTACAGTTACAATAAAAGACGAGTCTATAATGGTTGAGGTGACATAATAAGCGGCCCAGGAACAATCAGAACAGTCCTAAGCGCATTCCGATTTTCACATTAGGCTAATCGCACGGAGGAAGGAAATAAAGACGTCAGGTGGATGAAATGAGTGTAATTGGAGAATAATGTAGTTAGTTTGCTCTAATCTTCTGCATAATATTAAAATGTTCTCAATGTGCCCCAGCTGCATGCAATCAGTTCTGGGGGAAGCAGAGACAGAGAGAGACAGAGACAGAGAGAGACATAGAACGAGAGAGAGAGAGAGCGGGAAAGAGAGAGAGAGAGAGAGAGAGAGAGAGAGAGAGAATTAGAAGAATTCAGAGAAGAAGCCTGTGTTAGACTAGTTGTGTGCTGAAAGTGTAGTAACAAGTGGATATGGTGTAAACAATTATGCAGAAGCCCTCATAAGTATACACAGTACACACACCTTTTGCCTGTAAAGTGTTAATTAAATTCAGAAGTGTATTGTCCATTTCCTTCAACACTTTAAATGGATTTGTTTATTGCTTTTAGTCTTGAAACATTTTTTAGACCAAATATAAACCAGGAGTTCTCCGTCCGTCTGTCTGTCCGTCTGTCTGTCCGTCTGTCTGTCTGTCTGTCTGTCTGTCTCTGTTCTAAATCAAATTATCCACAAAAGTTGTAAGAGACAGTGGAGCAGCACAGCCACCAGTAGCCCAGCAGAAGAATTAGAGGCAAGGTTATTTGTTTTCCCTTTGGCTTCTATTTCGTCTATGTTTCCGAGGCTTCCCTTCGCTCTCAGGCTGTATTTTATACTGCTGTTATTGTGCAGGAAATTGTCATTAGTCAGTGGAACAAATAACGTGGAAGCGGCTGCGGTTTCCTCTGCGCCGCATCCAAACACAACAATGAATTAATCAAATTAAAATTCCTTGTTATGCGATTTTGCTTTAATTTCCACAACCAAGCCCCTATTTAACGTTTGACAAAACCAGAATGGGGAAGTCACAGTTAAGGTCCTCTCTAACAGTGTTATATTAAGGAAGAATTATCAATCCTTTAAGCTAATTTGGATAACTTGCAGACTATAAAAGTGAGCAATGAAAACACAGCGCTATTCCAGCTTCCCCCTCTTCCACACCTCTTTAACTGTAACACACATTTAACTGACTTTGTTCTTTTCCTATTGATCGCGTGCCATTTAAATCATTAAATCCCACCAAATTAATATAAAGCTATTACAAAAAGACAATTTGGCTGGAAAGGCATCAGCTCATAGACTTAGACCTCAGTGGCTTCCTACATCCTGGATTCGAAAGTCAGCTGACACGTGATGACCTGCAAGGCCCTGAAACGCTGTCAGAAGCTGCTTGATCTACTAACCTCAGTCTCCAGGCCTGTTACGCTGATGGCAAGAGCCAAGCTAACCTTCATTTCTGGGTCTGTTATGCTGGTGCAATGGTTTTTCTACTGAGAATAAAAAAAACAGTAAGAAAACAAATCATTTATTTCTCAAAGAAGGGAGATTTTCTTAATGAAAAAATAGCAATTAACTAATTGACTAATTATATACAAATATAGTTATGTAAAAGTATCTAACAATGCTGTTCCTTAAACTTTATGATGGATCATGATAGAACTTTTTGATTACTGTTCACATGTAAATAATAAGTTCATGCACAAAATTATTTTATAAGAGATCTGCTGCATCAGATGTCCTGTCGTAGTCCTGGAGTTCTCTAGAACAGTTATGTGTTAGTGTAGTTTCCACAGTCATGTACAGTTGTACAGTCTCTCTCTCTCTCTCTCTCTCTCTCTCTCTCTCTCTCTCTGTGTATAACCTCATGGCTGTGGCAAGTGCCATATGCCCTGACAAAGCCGAGCTAAGGCCTCCAGCGCTGGCGGAGAACAGTCATTAGCGTTGCGCGCCGCCCAGCCACCACAACACATTTAGCCTCATGCTGGACCTTCATTATGACACACTCCTATCAGATGGCATCTCTGGCTGGGCCGTGGCTCAGGGCGAGAGGGGGAAGAGGTTGTGCAGCCCATGCCCGTTTGTGCCCCAGCGGGTGAGGGAGAGCGGGCGAGAGGAGGCAGGCAGAAGCCCCTGTGCTGGCAGATGTAGTGGTGCCGGTTTATGGAAGACCACCACAGAGGAAGAAATGGCGGAGTGGCGGAGTAGCGTTGCTTCAAATGCCTCACACTCATTGTGTCCATGTACGCATGCTGTTGTGCCAAAACAACAGCATTTGGTCTAGCACATTTGCATATGCTCAACACATCATTTTTAAATGTCATTCTTTCGCTCTCTCTCTTTTTACACAAGATCACTTGTAAACTAAAAAACTAAAAAGTTTGAAACACTATTACAGCCTTCATGTCTGTGCACAATCTTTTTTTGCTATTTGCTCTTGCAGCCGTGTTCTTGTAGGCCTATAATAATAATAATAATAATGATAATAATAATAATAATAATAATAATAATAATAATAATAATATTGTTGTTGTTGTTGTTATTATTATTAGTAGTAGTATTATTAACAACAACAATAATAATAATAATAATAATGATAATGATAATAATAATAGATCAACAGATTCCAAATATTCCATACATACCAAAGTAACAGCTGGATGTTGTTTCTTAGCTATTGTTCTTCTTATAAGTAATCCTGTACATCCTCTCCCACAGACTTTTACTGGGTCTACATGAGGGATCATCAGGCCTCCCTCTCAGGAGACATGGACACCCTCCAAAAAGCAAATAAACAGACAAGCCATGATAAAGCCGAAGTAGTTCTTTTATGAAGCTGTCTGCTTGCCACCAAAAGTAATATGTGTGTG